>NC_084637.1:36542075-36734575 GCF_033978795.1 Nerophis ophidion
ATGACCATAGGTGAGAGTAGGAATGTCGATAGCTCAGTAGAACGAGAGCTTTGCCTTCTGGCTCAGCTCTCGTTTCTGCGCAACAGAGAGACTGGAATACTGTCCCAGCTGCTCCGATTGATCTCCTTCTCCATCTTTACCTCACTCGTAAACAAAACAGAGATACTTAAACTCCTCCACCTGGGACTTATGTTTTTTTCCTTCTTTATTATGCATTTTCGGCAGGTGGGACTTATACTCCGAAAAAAAAAACGGTAGTTGTGATTTTCCTCTCTGCATGAAAGTTTAAAAGTAGCATATATTAATGAAATATAAACAAGAATGTTGTAATGTTGACACATAGAATCATCATACTGCTGTGATTACCGTATTTCCTTATAATACGCGCCTACCTTGAACTACTGCCGGGTCAAACTTGTTTCCCAAAATTATTAGCGCACGCTTACTATTAGCACCGGGTCAAATTCACGACGTCACGAGTGACGCTTTCCCTGTCGTCATTTTCAAATTGGCGGAGGCAGCAAGGTTGGCGTCCCTTACCGCTCAAAGACCCATTTTGACCCTTTTCACAACAACATCAAGAGTTGCAAAACTCTTCTGAAATGTATAATGAAATTACACAGCATAAATAGTTGTTTTTTTGCTTGTGCTAATGTGTAAACCAGGGGTCTTGTTCATCAGCCACACCGGTTACACTGAAGGTTGTGATATAAAGAACTTTAACACTCTAATATGTGCCACACTGAACCCACACCAAACAATAATGACAAACATTTCTGGAGAACATCCTCACAGTAACACATTATAAACGCAACATAACAAATGCAATGCATCCATGACTCTTACTGCTTATATTATACACCCCGCTAGCACCAAAACCGGCCCCCCAAACCTCCGTGCGTCAGTTGAGAAGGGCGGGGTTGTGGGCGCGGAGATGTATAATATAAGCAGTAAGATTCATGAATGCATTGCATTCTGGGTATTTGTTATGTTGCGTTTATAATGTGTTACATAGATGATGTTCTACAGAAATGTGTTTGTCATTCTTGTTTGGTGTGGGTTCACAGTGTGGCACATATTAGTAAGACTGGTAAACTTGTTTATATCACAACCTTCAGTGTAACTTGTTTATGCTTCCAATCTCGTCCGTGTGAAGATAGAGGCAGCAAAATGTTTCAGTGCTGAAATTAATAACTATTATAACGTTTATTTTGTTAAATGTACTTTTCGTGATGGTATCCTCACATCACAGAATTTTTTACTGCATGCCATTGGTAAGCGCAGGAGTGAGAAGAGGTTTTAAATTAATTAGCGGCAGGCTATTCAAGGAAATACGCTATATGCATTAAGTGTTAAATCAAGGCTAAGGCAAAATATCGAGATATATATTACGTATTGCAATTTGGCCTAAAAATAGAGATATTAAAAAAAGGCCGTATTGTCCAGCCCTAGTTCAGTGTAAATTAAGAAAACAGCAAGAGACGGTTAAGTGTAAAATAAATAAATTAGCAAAGAAAATAGCAAAGAGTTTGTGTAAAAACATATATATAGCAAAAGAAGGTTCAGTGTAAAATAGGAAAATAGAAGGTTCAGTGTAAAATAGAAGGTTCAGTGTAAAATAAGAAAAAGGCAAAATAAGGTTTGGTGTAAAATAAGAATATTGCAAAGGAAGGTTTAATGTAAAATAGGAAAATAAAGGATGGTTCAGTGTAAAATAAAAAAAATTGCAAATGAAGGTTCAGCGTAAAAAAAAAGCAAAACAAGGCTTGGTGTTAAAGAATAGAGCAAAGGATGTTCAGTGTAGAATAAGACAATAAAGGATGGTTTAGTGTGAAATAAAAAAATAGCAAATGAAGGTTCAGCGTAAAATAAGGAAAGAGCAAACCGTAAATTTAGAAGAAAGGAAGATTCAGGGTAAAATAAGAAAAAAGCAAAGGAAAGTTCAGCGTGTCCTTACGTGTCAGTAAGGCCGTACGCCAAGTCCAACATGTCCATCTCTTCATCTGTGACAGGGCCCAGCTTCTTGTAGACGTCCTCGTCAAAGATCAGATGGCAGGTGGAACACGCCAGCGTTCCCTCGCACGCTCCTGCCAGCCAAACACGCGCACAAACTGAGTCCCACGTGCTCACTTTGTGTGCCATCTGGCAAGTTTGAGTCACAAACCATAGCCGTCAAAGTCGAGGTCCTCGTTGATGACGACGTCGAGCAGAGAGTCCCCGGGAGAAGCTGCAACTGTGATCTTCTCGCCGTCGCGATTTACGAAGTGGATGGTCACCTTGTTGTCTGACCTGGCGACAGGAAGTGAGAAAGACGTTGACTTCCACCCACTGATTGCTCCTCAGACCATGTTCTAATTAAAGCGTATTCCTTTAAAGCAAGGGTGTTGCATGCGGGACACTAAAGGAAGTCATTTTGATATTTTCATATAGTTTAAAAGGAAACCTAAAAAAAAAAAAGTTGTATACAGTAGTACCTCACGATATGAGTTTAAATTGCTTCTCTGGCACAATTATAACCTGCAACATTTCTTTCAGCAGGAAATACATACTTTTAAATGATACATGTGTAAAAAAAAAATGCAATAGATGTAGTGCAAACTATTACTGTTGCAATAATACAGTATATCCCCCAGTTACACCTGTCAAACACACCATCAACAGCTTCTCCATACTTTCATGGATAAATCTTTCGATATTTTAACGTGCTTGGCTGCCGTTGACTCATTCTGCTTCAGTATGGTGCAGACTAGCAGTCCTTCCATGAGTATCACCCACTTCTTCTCACTCACTCCCTTCCTTGGAAAAACAAAGTTATGTCCATATTGAGCTATAAGCTAACGCTAGCAAGTAACACTGGATGTTTTAGTCGGATCTTACATCGTCGCTACGCCAACTTGTGGTGGGGAGGCTCGTAACATGGGGTTTTGTGCTTGCAAGCTAAATCACAACAAAGCCAAGAGACCACTCTTATCCCAAATAACTTGCAAGTCCGGGCACTCATATCCCGAGATATCTCTTTATATTTAAAAACAAAACCTTAAAAAACCTTTTGATTGCTGACTTATGATGATACATCGCGGGTTTGTCTCTGTGCGATATAGAAAATGACTATCATATTGGAGTATACCTTCTCACGCAGTTACTTTTAGTCGCGGGCATTACACTGCAGCCTCTTATCACTCTTGTGTCTCCTTCTCACAGACAAGCGCACCTTCTTACATACATCACACACTGTCGCGTCATACGCCCTCGCATGAGAGGTAGCAGCATGGGTAACATTAGCTGTGATGCTATCGGAGCCTTGCGAGTGGTAATACAAGAGAAAGAAGGTGCCAATCTGGTAACAAATGAAGGAAGAATTAATTTCTAAGAAAAACAGCACAGCGTCTGGCGGTGGCTTGGCTTCAAACAGGAATATGTCGAACAAGAATGCGGCAAAAGCGTTGTTACAAAAAGTAACACCCACTGCTAATTTGTAGCATCATTTAAAAAGTCCCCAGCTAGAGAATGAAGAGTGCTGGAAACTGCATGTCAACATCTCTGTTCGGTGCCATACCCACAAAATGCCAAAGCAGATCGTATGAAAAAAATAGTCAACAACAGAATTTAATAACATCCGCAGAAAACTACCACATAGCGAAGGACATACACTATTTGATTTCCTTCACGCAGCTCATTTTTCTTTGACAGTTATTAAAATATTTTGTGTGACATCATGCACAAAAGTGCACTTTGTTTTAAACCATTGTAGTGGTGTTCTGTACAAAAAGTGTACTTTAATTTAGTATTGTTTTGATATTTCATCTTAGTGACATCATGCACAAAAGTGCACTAATAGCTTGTTTTAAAATGTCTGACAATCTTGCACTTTCAGTTTTGGAAATGACATGAATGTTTTTGCCACTGCTTAATTAATACAGTTTTGGTCAATTGACTTGTGGGTTTTCCTCTCTGCATGAAAGTTTAAAAATGAGCATATATTAATGCAGTATGAACAATAATGTTTTAATGTAGAAAAGCGCTATACAAGTACAACCCATTTATCATTTATTTATAATGTAGACACATAGAATCATCATACTGCTGTGATTATATGCATCAAGTGGTCATTCAAGGCTAAGGCAAAATATTGATATATATCATGTATCGTGATATGTCTTAAAAATAAGATATTAAAGGCCATATCGCCCAGCCCTATTATGACCCATACGTGCACCAAGTAGGCATACAGATGACCTAAAAAAAATTATATTGTCAAAAAAAAAAAAAAAAAAAAAAAAATGAATTTTTGAAAATCAATCAATTTACTGAGAGAAAAATACAAATATCGGATGTGATGAAAAAGTTTTTTTAGCAACCCTAATTATACACTGTATTGTAGTTTGTAAAAATAACAATAAATACTTAAATATCTGCTTGTCACATTTACTTACAATTTCGAAGTAAGTTATCCATCAATTTGTACGTAGAAAAATCAAATCACCAAATGCATAGGCAATAATATAATGAGGCAATGATATTTTTATTTTCTCACATTCATGGTAACAAGTGGCCCTCTGAGGGCAGCCATGACTGCAATGTGGCCCTCCATGAAAACAAGTTTGACACTACTGATCTACATCAACAATATGATTTGTCTGAGTGGCTGGACTATACAGATAGAATAAAAAAATTAAAATATATTTATTAATTTTTTTTAAATCGATTAAAAATCGTTACAAAGCATTGCATTTAGTTCGAAAACCTTTTTTTTTTTTCTTACACTAATTATTTGTACTGTTCCAGACACAGCAACATTTAATTTCATCATTAATAAACATTTCAGCCTTCTGCTCTGTTTTTCCCTTTTTCGGGGGTGGGAGTTAATTTTATTCCTACAATGAAGCACGTGCAAATAAAAATGAGTACCTGGATTTTTTACACCTCCGCAAAAAAAAGACTGGAATTGTTTAACATCCATCCATCCATATTCTACTGCTTATTCCCTTTGGGGTTGCGGGGGGCGCTGGAGCCTATCTCAGCTACAATCGGGCGGAAGGCAGGGTACACCCTGGACAAGTCGCCATCTCAGCACAGATACAGACAACATTCACACTCACACACAAGGGCCAATTTAGTGATGCCAATCAACCTATAACATGACAAATTGGGCAATTCAGTCAAATTTTGGACTCCAGTATTTATGTATCCTTAATGTTTATGATCAATGAGACTTTATTTGATTTCTTTAATTATGTATCTTTTTTTTTTTTAACCATTATTCCTTTAACTCTGTACTGTCGGTTTTTATGACTTCCTGTTTGCTAATTGATGTCTTTTTTCAACACCTTGCTGTGAACATTTACAAATAGAAGTAGAAGGATTTTATAAGCTGTACTTGATCTTACTCCTTTCCAGAAATCTTAAACATGTCTGAAACAAAACAAACTGCAGAGTCTTCGTCAATACTACACTCTTTCTTGTACTACTTGACCTTTTAAGACAAAACCTGCCAGGATTTAGTAGTAAATCCTTCAAGCTGCTCTGGCATGAGTTCACACAAACAAAAATCACTTTGAAGCAAATAATCCAATTTGTATGAGAAAAAAAAACAACAAAGAAGGGTACTGCAGAAGATGGTATTGTAGGCACAGAGGGATGGAGGACATGAACAAGGCACTAAGGACTGAAATGAACATCATTCAAGGTTCCTCAAACCTCCCAAGTAGAAACCAACTGCTTTCACTCATCTTCTCCTAAAATGTCTTTCATGTGTGATTAGATAAAACTTTTTTTTTAGCCAGCTGGCTGACCTTCAACATTAGTTTTCATCAGTACATCACTTTGAGTCCGGACCAAACATGGTGAAACTGCGTTTTATGCTCCTAAAATCTGGCATAGTCTTCCTAAAGATGTGAGACATGCTTCACTGTTGGCAATGTTCAAATGCAGCCTGAAAACACTAATTTTTTGTGCATATGACAACTGAAAAACCGCCAAAACATTGAGCTCCATTGACTTTATAGTAAGAAGTTGACCGAAATAAGTCCATAACTTTCTTAGTATTCATCATTGAAATCATCTTTACAAGACCTGTTTGACAATTCTGGTTTCATGTAAATTACATTTTTAAAATTTTACACAGAGCCCCCCCAATTATTTTAGATGATCGTATTGTACATTTATGTCCAGCAAGAAATCTGCATTCTAAGAACTCCTGCTTATTAGTGATTCTCAGAGCCCAAAAAGAGTCTCTGGCAACAGTTGGAAATGCTACTTCAGTTGAAGCATTTAAGTCCCATCTTATAACTAATTTGTATGCGCTAGCCTCGGGCTGGGCGAAATGGACAAAAAAAGTATCTCGATAATCGATATATTTTTCTGTGAAAGTCTACAGTTGTGATTAAAATTATTCAACCCCCACACAATTTTGGTGTTTTAGCAAGTTGGACATTTATTCCGTATTTTGTTTATAGTCATATCAAATAAAGATGCATTAAATAGACAAATGCTCGCCCGGAAAAGGGTGGAGTGCCATCTCCGGGTTGGGGAGGAGACCCTGCCCCAAGTGGAGGAGTTCAAATACCTAGGAGTCTTGTTCACGAGTGAGGGAAGAGTGGATCGTGAGATCGACAGGCAGATCGGTGCGGCGTCTTCAGTAATGGGGACGTTGTACCGATCCGTTGTGGTGAAGAAGGAGCTGAGCCGGAAGGCAAAGCTCTCAATTTACCGGTCGATCTACGTTCCCATCCTCACCTATGGTCATGAGCTTTGGGTCATGACCGAAAGGATAAGATCATGGGTACAAGCGGCCGAAATGAGTTTCCTCCGCCGTGTGGCGGGGCTCTCCCTTAGAGATAGGGTGAGAAGTTCTGCCATCCGGGAGGAACTCAAAGTAAAGCCGCTGCTCCTTCACATCGAGAGGAGCCAGATGAGGTGGTTCGGGCATCTGGTCAGGATGCCACCCGAACGCCTCCCTAGGGAGGTGTTTAGGGCACGTCCAACCGGTAGGAGGCCACGGGGAAGACCCAGGACACGTTGGGAAGACTATGTCTCCCGGCTGGCCTGGGAACGCCTCGGGATCCCCCGGGAAGAGCTAGACGAAGTGGCTGGGGAGAGGGAAGTCTGGGTTTCCCTGCTTAGGCTGTTGCCCCCGCGACCCGACCTCTGATAAGCGGAAGATGATGGATGGATAAATAGACAAATGCGACTTAAATTACAACATTATATTTTGTAACATACCAAACAGTGTCATTTCTCTTAATATCTCATTGACAAAATTATTCAACCCCTTGACGATCATAACTCTCAAGAACAGAATTTCAATAAGGTCTTTTCAATCAGGTGTTGAAAACACCTGTAGATGTGATTAGAACCATAACGAGCAACAATTAAACTGATTGAAAAAGACTGACGCTCAGCTTCTTGTAGATGGTCAATGGTGTATTTGCAACATGGTGAAGTCCAGGGAGTGGTCAAATAAGTCGAGAGGAGGTAATTTCTCTTCATAAGAAAGGATATGGATATAAAAAAATAGTAAAGGCATTACACATTCCAAGAGACACAGTGGAAACACTACCTGGGCGTGGTAGAAAGAGGATGCTGTGTGCGTACAGTGGTGAAAAACCCCCGGGTAACAGCTGAGGAACTACAACAGGACATTGCAGAGGGGGGAACGCAGGTTTCGTCCCAGACAATAAGGCGCGCACTACGAGATGAAGGCCTCCATGCCAGAACTCCCAGGCGCACCCCACTTCTGACTACCAGGCACAAGGAAAATAGACTCCAGTATGCCAAAAAATCATCTGGGCAAACCCCAAAGGTTTTGGGAATCTGTTCTATGGAATGATTAGACAAAACTGGAACTCTTTGGGCCTATGAATCAACGTTATGTCTGGAGGAGAAAAAATGAAGCTTACAAAGAGAAGAACACCTTGCCTACTGTTAAGCATGGTGGGGGGTCAATCATGCTCTGGGGCTGTTTCTCTGCCTCAGGTACCAGGAATCTCCAGCGCGTTTAAGACATTATGAATTCTATTTCCTAGCAGGATATATTAGCTGCAAATGTTATGAAGTCAGTGACAAAGCTGAGGCTTGGGAGACGTTGGACCTTCCAACAGGACAACGATCCCAAGCATACCTCCAAATCAACAGAGTGGTTGCAGAAGAAGGGCTGGAAGACTCTGGAGTGGCCTTCACAGTCGCCAGACCTAAATCCTATAGAAAAGCTGTAGTGGGACTTGAAGAAGGCAGTTGCAGCACGCAAGCCCAAGAATATGAATGAACTGGAGGCCTTTACCCAAGAGGAATGGGCTAAAATACCTGTAGATGGTTGCAAGAAGCTTGTGTCCGGTTATGTATCACCTTTGAAGGATGTCATTACTGCCAAAGGGTGTTCTACTAAGTACTAAAGATGCATGTAACTAGGGGGTTGAATCATTTTGTCAATGAGATATTAAGAAAAATTTATTTTTTGGTATTTTGTAAAATACAGTGTTAAGATCTACGTTCCCATCCTCACTTATGGTCATGAGCTTTGGGTCATGACCGAAAGGATAAGATCACGGGTACAAGCGGCCGAAATGAGTTTCCCCCGCCGTGTGGCGGGGCTCTCCCTTAGGGATAGGGTGAAAAGCTCTGCTATCCGGGAGGAACTCAAAGTAAAGCCGCTGCTCCTCCACATCGAGAGGAGCCAGATGAGGTGGTTTGGGCATCTGGTCAGGATGCCACCCGAACGCCTCCCTAGGGAGATGTTTAGGGCACGTCCAACCGGTAGGAGGCCACAGGGAAGACCCAGGACACGTTGGGAAGACTATGTCTCCCGGCTGGCCTGGGAACGCCTCGGGATTCCCCAGGAAGACGAAGTGGCTGGGGAGAGGGAAGTCTGGGTTTCCCTGCTTAGGCTGTTGCCCCTGCGACCCGACCTCGGCTAAGCGGAAGAAGATGGATGGACAGTGTCACAATTTATCAATCAATCAATGGTTTACTTATATAGCCCTAAATCACTAGTGTCTCAAAGGGCTGCACAAACCACAACACAAACCACTACGACATCCTCGGTAGGCCCACATAAGGGCAAGGAAAACTCACACCCAGTGGGATGTCGGTGACAATGATGACAATAATGACAACCTTGGAAAGGACGAAAGTAATGAATGTCGAGCGGGTCTAACATGATACTATAAAAGTTCAATCCATAATGAATCCCACACAGCCGCGAGAGTCCAGTCCAAAGCGGATCCAACACATCAGCGAGTCCCGTTCACAGCGCAGCCAGCAAGAAACCATCCCAAGCGGAGGCGGAGCAGCAGCGCAGGGATGTCCCCAGCCGATACACAGGCAAGCAGTACATGGCCACCGGATCGGACCGGACCCCCTCCACAAGGGAGAGTGGGACATAGGAGAAAAAGAAAAGAAACGGCAGATCAACTGGTCTAAAAAGGGAGTCTATTTAAAGGCTAGAGTATACAAATGAGTTTTAAGGTGAGACTTAAATGCTTCTACTGAGGTGGCATCTCGAACTGTTACCGGGAGGGCATTCCAGAGTACTGGAGCCCGAAATGAAAACGCTCTATAGCCCGCGGACTTTTTTTTTGGGCTTTGGGAATCACTAATAAGCCGGACTCCTTTGAACGCAGATTTCTTGCCGGGACAAATGGTACAATACAATCGGCAAGATAGGATGGAGCTAGACCATGTAGTATTTTATACCTAAGTAGTAAAACCTTAAAGCCACATCTTAAGTGCACAGGAAGCCAGTGCAGGTGTAATGTGATCAAACTTTCTTGTTCTTGTCAAAAGTCTAGCAGCCGCATTTTGTACCAACTGTAATCTTTTAATGCTAGACATGGGGAGGCCCGAAAATAATACGTTACAGTAATCGAGGCGAGATTTAACAAACACATGGATAATGATCTCAGCGTCTTCAGTGGACAGAATGGAGCGAATTTTAGCAATATTACAGAGATGAAAGAAGGGTGTTTTAGTAACGCTTTTAATTTAAGTTGCATTTGTCTACTTGACACATCTTTATTTGATACGACTATAAACAAAATACGGAATAAATGTCCAACTTGCTAAAACACCAAAACTGTGTGGGGGTTGAATAGATTTGATCACAGCTGTAGTCATCATTGTCACTGACGTCCCACTGGGGTGAGTTTTCCTTGCCCTTATGTGGGCTCTACAGAGTATGTCGTTGTAGTTTGTGCAGCCCTTTGAGACTCTAGTGCAGGGGTAGGGAGGGAACCTATGGCTCGCGAGCCATATGTGGCTCTTTTGATGACTGCATCTGGCTCACTCAAATTGGAGCTGACATAAACACGATAAGTAATGAATAATTCCACTTGTAATCACAGTGTTAAAAACAACGTTCAAATTATAAAATATTCTCATGCACACTAAATTGGCCCTAGTGTGTGAATGTGAGTGTGAATGTCTGTCTGTGTTGGCCCTGCAATGAGATGGCGACTTGTACAGGGTGTACCCTGCCTTCCGCCCGATTGTAGCTGAGATAGGCACCAGCGCCCCCCGCGACCCCAAAAGGGAATAAGCGGTAAAAAATGGATGGATGCATTCTCATGCATTTTTAATCCATCCATCCATCCATCCATTTCCTACCGCACCTGTTCAAGAAGTTGCGTTAATGGTAAGAAGTTATTTATTATTGATTAGTGTGGGGCTTGCCCTCCTGGGGGTTCTTTAGACAACCAAGCACCGACATGAGAGCCTGTTTCAGGGTGACAATATTGTTTTATTTTTCAATAAGCCTCTCAGTTGCTTTCCAGCAATTGTCTTTTTCTTTCTCGCTCGCGCTCTGGCTCCATCCCCAACCCCGTCTCTCCTCCTGGCTGCTGCTTATAACAGAGCAACAGGCGATTAGATAACAAGGCCCAGGTGGGCCGTCGACGCACCTGTCGCTGATTTCGAGGCCGGTCATGGCACACCCCGCAGGCCACACCCCCTCCACAGTTAGCTTCTGAATAACAATGTTATTACAAGGAATAAGAGACCCATTGTACTCTAGAAATGTTGGTCTTACTTAAAAATGTACGTGTTTAGTTGTGTTGAGCGTTGAAAAAAATATTATATGGCTCTTACGGAAATACATTTGAAAATATTTGGATTCTTGGCTCTCTCAGCCAAAAAGGTTCCCGACCCCTGCTCTAGTGATTCAGGGCTATATAAATTAACATTGATTGATTGATTGATTGATTAATGTCCGGCAGATGTCAGTATTTAGTGACAGTATCAGTACAGTTTTGCAATGTGTCGAAACGATACATGACGCCTCATCAACCCATCATTACTACAATTTAACTTAATTTACAGAAAAACAAGCAGATGTGTGTTGAGTCAACGACCTACCTTAACGGCTGCGTTCCGGTGACGAAACTCCGGTGACCTGTCGCGGGTGTCCTCGGAGCCCCGCGGTGTACGTAGTCCCGTAACCCCACGTGGGCTATTCTTCTAAACGCCGTCAGCACCGACGCCATTTGAAGCACAAAGGTGGTGCAGGACGACACAGTCTGTAAGGACGACACAGTCTGTAAGGACGACACACACTCTTTAAGGCAGCTCACAAGACTCTCACTTGGGCCGACAGCCAGCTAGCTAGCTACTTAAAGTGTCACACACACACATTGCGTAACTTCCCGCAGCTGCGCCTTGATTGTACAGCCCGGGCGGAAGCAAAGCAGGGCGTGACAACAACCGCTTTAAATAAACAAAAAAAAAACAACAACAACAAATAAACTCGCCTTACAAGGACGACACTTTACTCAACCTGTCAGCTAAAACAAATATTTGACACCGTCTAAGCATTTCTTGGTAAGTCAAAAAAAAGTGGTCGAAGGCACCTTCCGGTTGAGGTTTAGAATTAAAAGCTTTACTTGTGCCGACTTTTTTCGAACCACAGCTCGCATTGTTTGCTCCAAACTGGAAATTGTCGTGCCTTATTTAAAATGAAAGACTGTCTGGATTAAGCCCAATCATGAATGTATTGTGGTTGGTAAAGATAGTATTTTACTTTTATTTTGAAGGCAAAACTTCCATATTCATTTTCCGGATTTATTTCGCCTCAGTGGTCCCCAACCACCGGGCCGCGGCCCAGAAGAATATATATATATATATATATATATATATATATATATATATATATATATATATTTTTTTTTTTTTTTTTTAACGGAGCCGTCACGCCAAATTTCTTCTCCCTACAACCACGCCCCCCCACCCCACACCACCACCATTTACTTCCAGGGTCATGATTAATACAGACGTTTTGTTAACGCTATATTATAAAAATATAACGCTATATTATAAAAATATAACGCTATATTATAAAAATACAGACGTTTTGTTAACGCTATAATATAAAAAATTAAAAAAAACAATTTGCAAACACAAGCTATGGGATGACATAAAAGTGAAGTGAATTATATTTATATAGCGCTTTTCTCTAGTGACTCAAAGCGCTTTACGTTGTGAAACCCAATATATAAGTTACATTTAAACCAGTGTGGGTGGCACTGGGAGCAGGTGGGTAAAGTGTCTTGGCCAAGGACACAACAGCAGTGACTAGGATGGCGGAAGCGGGAATCGAACCTGCAACCCTCAAGTTGCTGGCATGGCCGCTCTACCAACAGCTATGCCGCCCCTTCCGCTTCCTTAAGAGGAAACGTTACCCCGGAAGTAAATGCGTCATCCCATAGCTTGTGTTTGTAAATTGTTTTTTAATTTTTTTTTATAATATAGCGTTAACAAAACGTCTGTATTTTTATAATATAGCGTTATATTTTTATAATATAGCATTTACAAAACGTTTGTATTAATTATGACCCCAGAAGTAAATGGGGGGGCGGGGAGGTGGAGGTTTTTGTAGGGGGGAAGAAATTTGGCGTGACAGAGCCCCTAAAGCAGGGGTCTCAAACACGCGGCCCCCGAGATGTTATTTTGTGGCCCGCACCTTGATGTGAAAATTTAATGATGGTGCGGCCCTCGGGTTTTATACGAATGGCGCTGTACGGCGTCATTGGCATTTGGCGATTTACTTGTATGCCCTTAATTTTTCCGGTTGACTCCCAAATTTCAATGCCCCTCCAGGGGTAATCATTCTCCCCAATTTCACCCTAACAACAATATTAAGGGGGCACCGTGGAAGCACTGCCCTTGGGATCATCATCCTGTATTAACAGCATGCCAGCCCCGCCAAATGTTGTATTTGGCCTCTGAAGACGCAGTAAGCGACTGCGAGACGTACTTGGTCAACAGCCATACAGGTCACACTGAGGGTGGCCGTACAAACAACTTCAACACTGTTACAAATATACGCCACACTGTGAACCCACACCAAACAAGAATGACAAACACAACATAAACACAACAGAACAAATACCCAGAATCCCATGCAGCCCTAACTATTCTGGGCTACAATATACACCCCCGCCGCCCTATTGTATATCTTTGACCAGGTGGAAACTGGAAGAATAATAGGCCCGGGAGATTGTCGGGAGAGGCACTGATAGTCGGGTCCTGGAAAGATCGTTGGAAAGATCGTTGGCAAGTATGTTGCTAGGGCGGGAAAGCCATTTAAAGAAGGTGAATTCAGTAAAAAGTGCATCTTAGATATTTTAAAGAAATCTTTTCTCGCGGCCCAGCTTCACCCAGTTTCTGCAGACAGTGGCCCTCAGGTAAATTGAGTTTGAGACCCCTGCCCTAAAGGGACATGGGGAATTTTTTTTTTTTTAGACATGTATCTCGTGCGCACAAGAAACTTTTTATATAAAAAAAAATACAAATAAAAAAAATAATTATTATTTTAAAAAAATTTAAATTAATATATATATATATTTTTTTTTTTTAATAAAAAGTTTCTCGTGCGCACGAGATACATGTCTGAAAAAAAAATTCCCCATGTCTCTTTAGGGCAGGGGTGTCAAACTCAAATACAGAGTGGGCCAAAATTTAAAACTGAACAAAGCCGCAAGTCGAGGGTGAACACTATAACCTTTTAATAGGGACCCAAACAAGTTTTGCATTGAATATTGAACAAGCAAGGCTTATATAACTTTATAGTGACATGCAAAATCGAGTTTCAAATAATAATAATAATTTAAAAATATCAATTGCATATCAAATAAAATAAAAATAAAAATTGAATGCCTCTTTTCGGCGGTGGGGTTGAGGTGGACGGGGTTTGGTGATAGCGGGTGGTGTAAATTGTAGCGTCCCGGAAGAGTTAGTGCTGCAAGGCGTTCTGGGTATTTGTTCTGTTGTGTTTATGTTGTGTTACGGTGCGGATGTTCTCCTGAAATGTGTCATTCTTGTTTGGTGTGGGTTGACAGTGTGGTGCATATTTGTAACAGTGTTAAAGTTATTTATACGGCCACCCTCAGTGTGACCTGTATGGTTGTTGACCAAGTATGCATTGCATTCACTTGTGTGTGTGTATAAGCCGCATGTATTATGTGACTGGGCCGGCACGCTGTTCGTATGGAGGAAAAGCGGACGTGGAGACAGGTTGTAGAGAACGCCAAGGGCAGTGCCTTTAAAGCCCACACCAAATATTGTTGTCCCGGATGAAATTCGGGAGGGGCACTAAACTTCGGGAGTCTCCTGGGAAAATCGGGAGGGTTGGCAAGTAAGAGTATTAGCGGTGAATGCGGTGTTACAGCAGCGGGCCAGTTCTAATGTTAATTTGATATTGCCTCAAGGGCCAAGTGAAATTACACGGCGGGCCAAATTTGGCCCGCGGGCCGGAGTTTGACACCCATGCTTTAGGGGCTTTGTATTTTTTTTTAAAATGTTTTATTTTTTTTATTTTTATTAAATCAACATAAAAAACACAAGATACACTTACAATTAGTGCACCAACCCAAATAAAACTCCCTTTTTCATGACAAAACAAAACAAAACAAAACAATAAAAATAATCCCCCCCTAGCCGGGCCACGGGATAAATTATCAATGGTTGACCGGTCCGCAGCTACAAAAAGGTTGGGGACCACTGCTGAGCTCCCTGATACACTTTTAACAAAAAAGATTTTGAACTTTACATTAAAACCCTTTCTAGCTCTAACAACAAAAAAGCTGTGAAAACGATGATGCTGTGTTCCAAATTTAAGTTATTTACTAAATCTGAATGAGCCTATGGCTTTGCACTTAGTTTATTGTATATATATAGTATTATATTTTTGTTACTTTGAATTTACAACCCCCTGGCACTGTTTTATACTGTTTTTATAATGTTTTGTACTGTTTTATACTATTGTTGAACTTATTCTGATAATTGTTTAACAACTGTTTGTAAATGTTCAAATTTATAAATAAACATTTGAAAAAAATACTGATACACTTTAACGCGTTAAAATGACATACTCCCTTTTTTGAAACTAAATAAAATAAAATAAAACTTTATTGATTCCTTCAGGAGAGTTCCCTTTTAATTTTTGATTGAATCAATAAAGTACTATCTATCCATCTATCCATCTATCCATCCATCCAGCCATCCATCCATCTAAATGTATGTCACTAATATTTTTGCGTTTGAATTTGGTAAACTATTTTTTTACTGGACATTTTCATTGAAAAAAACTAGTAAAAAAATGTGTGTGTTTAAAAACAATTTATTGTAAAACAATACAGTACGAAATTAAGTGTAAAACATATTTGTATAACAATTTAGTAGAGAAATATTACTTTAAATTGAAAGTGAGGTAATCCATCCGGTCTCAAAACCAGCCAATGAGGTGATTCGGTCTTAATTTACCGGAAGTGGCTCTTGAAAACTTATATTTCTGCATCTATTTTTTTTTTTACACAGAATTTTTCAACACTACATTTTTTGCAACAAAACACTGAATTTTTCCACATTTATTTTTTAAATTGAATTTGTATACAGTAATTTTGAACAAATTGCATTTTCAACGAACATATTTTGCTCACAATTTTTTATCAAATGAAATTGTCAGCTAATCTGAGGTAAAAAAAATAAAAATAATAATCAGATCCCAAAATTCAAACGCAAAAAAGCTACATAAATTCAACTTCCAAAAAAAGTTTGCATTAAAAAGGCACATATTGCCTCGGTACTACAGTTCCCTAAATGCATCAGATTTCGGAATGAGCTTGTTCTTTAACGTTCTCTCTCAAATGTCAACCCTAACTCGGCGTAAACAAAAACTGGGAGGAAAAAAACAACGCTTCAACTTTACACTTTCACCAGCAGAGGTCGCAGAAGCCCTAAAACAGGTCGCTATGGCAACCACCAAGCCTTTGGGCGTTTCTTCTACACTCAAATGATTGATTGATTGAGACTTTTATTAGTAGATTGCACAGTACAGTACGTATTCTGTACAATTGACCACTAAATGGTAACACCCGAATAAGTTTTTCATCTTTTTTAAGTCAGGGTCCACGTTAATAATTTCAAAGACCTTGAGGAATACTATATATATATATATATATATATATATATATATATATATATATATATATATATATGTATATATATATATATATACAAACCCCGTTTCCATATGAGTTGGGAAATTGTGTTAGATGTAAATATAAACTGATAAACATTTGTTTTTGTGCAAATAATCATTAACTTTAGAATTTGATGCCAGCAACACGTGACAAAGAAGTTGGGAAAGGTGGCAATAAATACTGATAAAGTTGAGGAACGTTTATCAAACACTTAATTGGAACATCCCACAGGTGTGCAGGCTAATTGGGAACAGGTGGGTGCCATGATTGGGTATAAAAACAGCTTCCCAAAAAATGCTCAGTCTTTCACAAGAAATGATGGGGCGAGGTACACCCCTTTGTCCACAACTGTGTGAGCAAATAGTCAAACAGTTTAAGAACAACGTTTCTCAAAGTGCAATTGCAAGAAATTTAGGGATTTCAACATCTACGGTCCATATCATCAAAAGGTTCAGAGAATCTGGAGAAATCACTCCAAGTAAGCGGCATGGCCGGAAACCAACATTGAATGACCGTGACCTTCGATCCCTCAGATGGCACTGTATCAAAAACCTGACATCAATCTCTAAAGGATATCACCACATGGGCTCAGAAACACTTCATAAAACCACTGTATATGTCTCAATATTTTGCCTTAGCCTTGAATGAACATTTGATGCATATAATCACAGCAGTATGATGATTCTATGTGTCTACATGAAAAGATTCTACTTCATACTGCATTAATATATGCTCATTTTAAACTTTCATGCAGAGAAGGAAATCACAACTAAGTCAATTTACCAAAACTGTATTTATTAAACAGTTATCAAGCAGTGGCACAAACATTCATGTCATTTCCAAAACAGAAAGTGCAAAATTGTCAGACATTTCAAAACAAGCTTTCAGTGCACTTTTGTGCATGATGTCACTAAGATGACATATCAAAACAACACTAAATTGAAGTGCACTTTTTGTACAGAACGCCTCTACAATAGTTTAAAACAAATAAAGTGAACTTTCGTGCATGATGTCACACATGATATTTCAATAACTGTCAAACAAAAATGAGCCACACTTGACAAATTACGGGGTTCCGTTCGACATCTTCCCACTTGAAGCCAAACCAACGCCAGACGATGGACCCTCTGCTGTTTTTCTTGGAAATTAATTCTTCCTTCATTTTTTACCACCTTCGCACCTTCTTTCTCTTGTATTACCACTCGCACGGCCCCACTAGCATCACAGCTAACGTTACCCATGCTGCTACCTCTGCTTTGCGAGGGCCTATACGTATGTGACGTATGTAAGAAGGTGCGCTTGCTGTCTGTGAGAAGGAGAGACAACAAAGAGTGAGAAGAGCCTGTAGTGTAATGCCAGCAGCTAAAAACAGCTGCGTGAGAACGTATACTCGAATATCATAATATGGTCATTTTCTATATCGCACAGAGACAAACTCGCGATATATCGAGTATATCAATATATCCTCCAGCCCTTGTTGAAATACAAATATTTAAAACATATTTGCTTGACTCATGATTTTTTATCCGTCGGATTTTACATTGCAAAAATAACAACAGATTTTACGGTGAATTAAAATGGTAGCTCAGTTGTCTGGAATTGGACCATAAAAACTGGTACCATTTTTACATGTTGAAAAAATTCAAAACATTGTCGTTTTTATGGTAAGAGTTGTTTTTTTATTACCATAAAATCGATATATTGAATTGATATCTAATCATATGCATCAGCAATTGTGCAATAACGTCATGACGCAAATCCATTAACATTAATACAAACCCTGTTTCCATATGAGTTGGGAAATTGTGTAAGATGTAAATATAAACGGAATACAATGATTTGTAAATAATTTTCAACCCATATTCAGTTGAATGCACTACAAAGACAAGATATTTGATGTTCAAACTCATAAACTGTTTTTTTTTTTGCAAATAATAATTAACTTAGAATTTCATGGCTGCAACACATGCCAAAGTAGTTGGGAAAGGGCATGTTTGCCACTGTGTTACATTACCTTTTCTTTTAATAACGCTCAAACGTTTGGGAAATGAGGAAACTAATTGTTGAAGCTTTGAAAGGGGAATTCTTCCCCTTTCTTGTTTTATGAAGAGCTGTCGTATTTTACGCCTCATAATGCACCACACCTTTTCGATGAGAGACAGGTCTGGACTGCAGGCGGGCCAGGAAAGTACCCGCACTCTTTTTTTACGCAGCCATGCTGTTGTAACACATGCTGAATGTGGCTTGGCATTGTCTTGCTGAAATAAGCAGGGGCGTCCATTAAAAGGACGGTGCTTAGATGGCATTATATGTTGTTCCAAAACCTGTATGTACCTTTCAGCATTAATGGTGCCTAAGTTACCCATACCTTGGGCACTAATGCACCCCCATACCATCACAGATGCTGGTTTTTGAACTTTGCGTCAATAACAGTCTGGACGGTTCGCTTCCCCTTTGGTCCGGATGACACGGTGTCGAATATTTACAAAAACAATTTGAAATGTGGACTCGTCAGACCACGGAACACTTTTAAACTTTGCATCAGTCCATCTTAGATGATCTCGGGCCCAGAGAAACTGGCGTCGTTTCTGGATGTTGTTGATAAATGGCTTTCGCTTTGCGTAGAGCTTTAACATGCACTTACAGATGTAGCGACCAACTATATTTAGTGACAGTGGTTTTCTGAAGTGTTCCTGAGCCCATGTGGTGATATCCTTTAGAGACTGATGTCGGTTTTTGAAACAGTGCCGTCTGAGGGATGGAAGGTCACGGTCATTCAATGTTGGTTTCCGGCCATGCCGCTTACGTAGAGTGATTTCTCCAGATTCTCTGAACCTTTTGATGATATTATGGAGCGTAGATGTTGAAATCCTTAAATATCTTGCAATTACACTTTGAGAAACGTTGTTCTTAAACTGTTTGACTATTTGCTCACGCAGTTGTGGACAAAGGGGTGTACCTCGCCCCATCCTTTCTTGTGAAAGACTGAGCATTTTTTGTGAAGCTGTTTTTATACCCAATCATGGCACCCACCTGTTCCCAATTAGCCTGCACACCTGTGAGATGTTCCAAATAAGTGTTTGATGAGCATTCCTCAACTTTATCAGTATTTATTGCCACCTTTCCCAACTTCTTTGTCACGTGTTACTGGCATCAAATTCTAATTCTAAAGTTAATGATTATTTGCACAAAATTTTTTTTTTATCAGTCTGAACATCAAATATGTTGTCTTTGTAGCATATTCAACTGAATATGGGTTGAAAATGATTTGCAAATCATTCTATTCTGTTTATATTTACATCTAACACAATTTCCCAACTCATATGGCAAGGGGGTTTGTATATTACTTCCTCCTACAAATGGTGCTCTGGTGACAGTCATAATTGCAACGGGGTCCTCCACTTTTACTTTAATTGTCTTTAATACCACAAAAAGCACTGCTTTGATAATAGTAATAACTCACTCACAGTATTGAAATACCCGATGCAATGTTGTATTTAAATAATACAAACCCTGTTTCCATATGAGTTTGGAAATTGTGTTAGATGTAAATATAAACAGAATACAATGATTTGCAAATCATTTTCAACCCATATTCAGTTGAATATGCTACAAAGACAACATATTTGATGTTAAAACTGATAAACATTTTTTTTGTGCAAATAATCATTAACTTTAGAATTTGATGCCAGCAACACGTGACAAAGAAGTTGGGAAAGGTGGCAATAAGTACTGATAAAGTTGAGTAATGCTCATCAAACACTTATATGGAACATCCCACAGGTGTGCAGGTTAATTGGGAACAGGTGGGTGCCATGATTGGGTATAAAAGCAGCTTCCATGAAATGCTAAGTAATTCACAAACAAGGACGGGGCGAGGGTCACCAATTTGTAAGCAAATTGTCGAACAGTTTTAGAACAACATTTCTCAACGAGCTATTGCAAGGAATTTAGGGATTTTACCATCTACAGTCCGTAAAATCATCCAAAGGTTCAGAGAATCTGGAGAAATCACTGCACGTAAGCGATGATATTACAGACCTTTGATCCCACAGGCGGTACTGCATCAAAAACCGACATCAGTGTGTAAAGGATATCACCACATGGGCTCAGGAACACTTCATAAAACCACTGTCAGTAACTACAGTTGGTCGCTACATCTATAAGTGCAAGTTAAAACACTACTATGCAAAGCCAAAGCCATTTATCAACAACACCCAGGAACGCCGCCGGCTTCGCTGGGCCCGAGCTCACCTAAGATGGACTGATGCAAAGTGGAAAAGTGTTCTGTGGTCTGAAGAGTCCACATTTAAAATTATATTTGGAAACTGTGGACGTGGTGTCCTCCGGAACAAAGAGGAAAATAACCATCCGGATTGTTCCAGGTGCAAAGTTCAAAAGCCAGCATCTGTGATGGTATGGGGGTGTATTAGTGCCCAAGGCATGGGTAACTTACACATCTGTGAAGGCACCATTAATGTTGAATGGTCCATACAGGTTTTGGAGCAACATATGTTGTCATCCAAGCAACGTTATCATGGACGCCCCTGCTTATTTCAGCAAATCAATGCCAAGCTACGTGTTAAAACAGCGTGGCTTCATGGTAAAAGAGTGCAGGTACTTTCCTGGCCCGCCTGCAGTCCAGACATGTCTCCCATCGAAAATGTGTGGCGCATTATGAAGCGTAAAATATGACAACAAG
Source organism: Nerophis ophidion (assembly GCF_033978795.1). Classification (NCBI taxonomy): domain Eukaryota; kingdom Metazoa; phylum Chordata; class Actinopteri; order Syngnathiformes; family Syngnathidae; genus Nerophis; species Nerophis ophidion. The sequence continues at coordinate 36,563,244 of NC_084637.1, forward strand.
ACCCTGGACTGTTGAACGACTTAAGCCGTACATTCCAATGTCGAAACTTCAACAATTAGTTTCTTCAGTTCCCAAACATTTATTAAGTGTTGTTAAAAGAAAAGGTGATGTAACACAGTGGTGAACATGCCTTTTCCCAACTACATTGGCACATGTTGCAGCCATGAAATTTTAAGTTAATTATTATTTGCAAAAAAAAAAAGTTTAAGAGTTTGAATATCAAATATCTTGTCTTTGTGGTGCATTCAACTGAATAAGGGTTGAAAATGATTTGCAAATCATTCTAATTCGTTTATATTTACATCTAACACAATTTCCTAACTCATATTGAAACGGGGTTTGTAAATACACTAATCTTATCTCGATACAGGTGTGCATGGAGTCTATTGTTGTTAGCTCATCCTGCATCAGCAATGACCTGAGGGGCCAAAGTACACAACATATGGACGATAACCTGATTATAAGATGCTTTTTAATTGGCTAAGTTGGCGTTTACAACCGGGAGCTGCCACTATTTAAACGCGGCTCAGCGCTATTGGGAGTTGCTCACTGTTTATCGGCGCCACTTCAGGTGTGGAACACACACTCGGACCCCTAAGAGTTTGCAGGTCTTAATACAGCATGTTGTGATTTGTTTATTTTGCTGTTTACAGGATGATCAAGTCAGTGCTGCCGCTGCTGTTCCTGACACTGTCAGGTAATGCGAATGTCGGACAAAAAGATTGTTTTTACTTTGTTTTGTATCCGTCTTTATATGACAAGATTGACTTTTTATGAAAATTTATTCGACAGTATTTTATCAGAGTCGCAAAAACTGTAAGCAGCGTTGACACAAGTTTACGACGGCCTACGACAGGGGTGTCCAGACTTTTTTCAGTGAGGGTCGCACACTGAAAAATCAAAGCAAGCGGGGGCCATTTTCGTAATTTTTATTTTAAAAACCAATACAATATACAGTGGGGCAAAAAAGTATTGAGTCAGCCACCGATTGTGCAAGTTCTCCCACTTAAAATGATGACAGAGGTCTGTAATTTTCATCATAGGTACACTTCAACTGTGAGAGACAGAATGTGAAAAGAAAATCCAGGAATTCACATTGTAGGAATTTTAAATAATTTATTTGTAAATTATGGTGGAAAATAAGTATTTGGTCAACCATTCAAAGCTCTCCCTGATGGAAGGAGGTTTTGGCTCAAAATCTCCCGATACATGGCCCCATTCATTCTTTCCTTAACACGGATCAATCGTCCTGTCCCCTCAGCAGAAAAACAGCCCCAAAGCATGATGTTTCCACCCCCATGCTTCACAGTAGGTGTGGTGTTCTTGGGATGCAACTCAGTATTCTTCTTCCTCCAAACACGACGAGTTGAGTTTATACCAAAATGGATACATGGATGATACAGCAGAGGATTGGGAGAATGTCATGTGGTCAGATGAAACCAAAATATAACTTTTTGGTATAAACTAAACGCGTCGGATTACTGCATCAGTGCGGCGTGGCATGGAGGCAATCGGCCTGTGGCATTGCTGAGGTGTTATGGATGCCCAGGATGCTTCAATAGCGGCCTTCAGCTCATTTGCATTATTGGGTCTGGTGTCTTTCAGCTTCTTCTTCACAATACCCCACAAATTCTTTATGGGGTTTAGGTCAGGAGAGTTGGCAGGCCAATGGAGGACAGTAATGTCATGGTCAGTACACCAGTTACTGCTAGTTTTGGCACTGTGGAGAGGTGCCAGATCATGCTGGAAAAGGAAATCATCTCCATAGAGCTTTTCAACAGATACAGCTTCAATAGCCGTATTCCCATGGTCAAGCCACTTCTGAACTCTAGACAACGGAAGTTCCCTCATTTAGCAATGGTTTGGGGAGCCATGTCAGCTGCTGCTTTTGGTCCACTGTGTTTCATCAAGTCCAGAGTCAATGTAGCTGTGTACGTGCTTCCATCTGTTGTAAAGCTCTATGGAGATGATGATTTCATTTTCCTGCATGATCTGGCACCTGCTCAATATTCTTTGTCGAAAAAACAGAAGCTAAAATGAATAATTAACTTAAAATGTATTTATTATTCTTTACAATAAAAAAAAAAATACTTGAACATTGATTTAAGTTGTCAGGAAAGAAGAAGAAGGAATTTAAAAGGTATATGTGTTTAAAAATCCTAAAATCATTTTTCAGGTTGTATTTTTTCCCTAAAATTGTCTTTCTGAAAGTTATAAGAAGCAAAGTACAAAACATTAATGAATTTATTTAAACAAGTGAAGACCAAGTCATTAAAATATTTTCTTGGATTCTCTAATTCTATTTGGGTTTTGTCTCTCTTAGAATTAAAAATGTCGAGCAAAGTGAGACCAGCTTGCTAGTAAATAAATACAATTTAAAAAATAGAGGCAGCTCACTGGTAAGTGCTGCTATTTGAGCTATTTTTAGAACAGGCCGGCGGGCGACTCATCTGGTCCTTACGGGCTACCTGGTGCCCGCGGGCACCGCGTTGGTGACCCGTCAAAAACCTTGCGGTTAATTTAGGGAATTACGAAACACATATGTACCAGATTGCAACAAAAGTGCTGATGTCAGCACACTTATGTAATCAGCAATTGACCTCCTGAACGACTGAAACGAGATTAGATTGATTTATTACACGAGTTATTAAGGTCGTGGTCCACATATTACAGCACAGAGAGTAATCATTAATAGTGCAAATAAAATGTCAACAATCGTCTTCACAGGACTGCAAGCCGCCCCAATTGGACCTCTAAGAGGTTTACCAAAGGCATCATCGGCCTTCGAGCTCTCAGATGACTCGAACGCCATCAACCATCTTCCTGATGGCTTCCAACAAGGGACCGAGCCCTCCAAGAGGTTCTTTGACAACGGACTAGTACGAGACCACATCGAGGAGATGAGCAGGAGGACGGGTAAGTAGAAATGAAGTAACATGAATTTATTAACGTGGACTCCGACTTAAACAAGTTGAAAAAATTATTCGGGTGTGACCATTTAGTGGAATATGTACTGTACTGTGCAATCTACTAATAAAAGTTTCAATCAATCAAAGACACGCAACACGGACGCACCGGACTTGCTAGCTAAACTAGCCTGCTGATGTTAGCACGCTAGCAATTGACTAACATTATCAAGTAGCGTTTTGACGTTAGAACGGTTTAAATCGGTCGGGCGAGGGTGAAGTAGTAACAGAGAGTAGAGAATAATTACGTTAGACTTTGCTTGTAAACGCTGAAAAGCAGGAATCGAACCTAAATGCTAAATTAGCATGCTAGCCAGATAGCAGCAATTAACACAATATATGACCTGGGTGTATATACCTGAAAAAAAGCTGGCATACTAATGCTAGCATGTTAAAAGGGAACATTATTACCAGACCGATGTAATATACCTTGATGTTGCAGAAAAAAGATCATATGTTTTTTTAACCGATTTCCGAACTCTAAAAGGGTGAATTTGGCGATTGAAACGCCTTTCAATTGTTCGCCTGTCGGAGCGATGACCTTTCACCCGTGACGTCCCAACAGGAAGCAATCCGCCATTTTCTCAAGCACATTACACACACCAAGTCAAATCAGCTCTGTTATTTTCCATTTTTTCAACTGTTTTCTGTACCTTGGAGACATCATGCCTCGTCGGTGTGTTGTCGGAGGGTGTAACAACACTAACAGAGACGGATTCAAGTTGCACCGGTGGCCAAAAGATGCGAAAGTCCCTCGTTTGTTCTGCACACTTTACCGACAACAGAGATGGCCAGAATGTGTGGATATCCTGCGACGCTCAAAGCAGATGCTTTGGCGGGGTTTGCTGCTAGCGAGCTGTATAAAATAGTCAGGATGTGTCATGGATGCAAAGGATTCTGGGTATTTGTTGTGTTGCGTTTATGTTGTATTAATGTGAGGATGTTCTCCCGAAATGTGTTTGTCATTCTTGTTTGGTGTGGCTTCACAGCATGGCGCATATTACTAAGAGTGTTAAAATTGTTTATATCACAACCATTAGTGTACTCTGTGTCACCCAGTATGCCTTGCAGTCGTGTGCGTGTTGCTGCGGAAGCCACACACAACATGATGCTGGACTGACAAGCAGATCGTACATGTTGTAGAAGGCGACAAAGCCAATGGTTTCATAGCACGCCCTAATACTTATTAACTGGGTGACTGCGGGCAGTCATTCTAGAGAATGTTTACGTCTCCTATTGTCTTCTTCGCTTTGTGACACGGGTCTTAAATGGCTGTTTGAATGGTAAAGGATACCTGAACCATGTATAACAAATATTTCCAAATGGTTCAATCGCCACCCGCCCGAATCTAATTAAAATCGATTTTTTCGTCATGTTACCCGCCCTACCCGCGGTTTATCCATGGATGAGACCGCAAACCACGCATCTCTAGTACATATTGCATCATTATGCCTCATTTGTAGCTATATTTGCATCCAGCCTTTCCCTCCACCCACATTTAATGCCAAACAAACACATACCAATCGTTGGTTAGAAGGCGATCGCCGAATTCGTCTTCGCTTCCTCCCGTGCCGCTGTCTGTCGTGATATGGCTCAATAGCTTTAGTTTCTTCTTCAATTTCGTTTTCGCTATCTGCCTCCACACTCCAACCATCCGTTTCAATACATGCGTAATCTGTTGAATCGCTTGCGCCGCTGAAATCCGACTCTGAATCCGAGCTACTATGCTATACCTTTCTGTGCTATCCGCTATGTTTGCTTCTGGTGGCTTCACGCAGTGACGTCACAGGACAATAGACGGGTGGATACAACGATGGTTAAAATCAGGCACTTTTAAGCCGTTTTTCGGGATATTGTGTGATGGGTAAAATTTTGACAAAAACTTCGAAAAATAAAATAAGCCACTGGGAACTGATTTTTATTGGTTTTAACCCTTCAGAAATTGTGATAATGTTCCCCTTTAAAAGTTGGCATGTTTCCATGAATTGATTATAACGTGGACCCCGACTTAAACAAGTTGAAAAACTTATTCGGGTGTTACTATTTAGTGGTCAATTGTACGGAATATGTACTGTACTGTGCAATCTACTAATAAAAGACTCAATCAATCAATCAAAGCATGCGCCAAGTCACAAAATATTTGACTCTGAGGTGTACGCCAGTAAAAATGCACTATTTGCTAAGATTAGCAACTTAGCAATTAAGTAACATTATCGAGTAGCATTTTGACATTGGAACGATTTGAATCCGTTACGAAATATGGAAGTAGTACCACCACCACCTTTTGTTTGCCTTTTTGCAGGTGTACACCATAGAGTCAAATATTTCAGTTCGGCTTTGGCTTTTTCGCAATCACCGAAATCCATCCTGATTCTCTAAATGATTCTGTATTAAAATGTCTTCCCGCTTCCATATTTCTTAACAGATTCAAATTAATGCAAAGTCAAAATGCTACTTGATAATGTTTGCTAATATCAGCAACTAGATTATTTTCACTGCCGTACACCTCAGAGTCAAATGTTTTTTTACTTGACGCATGCTAACTTGTAGCATGTAGGCATGCGAACGTCAGCGTGCTAGCATTTTTTTTTTTTAGCTAGTTTTAATAGGTATAAATCTCAGAGCAAATATTTGTGTAATTCACGGATGTTAACGGTTAACGTTAGCATGTTAGCATTCTATACGTTGGCATGCTAGCCCTTTTAATTAATTTTACACCGAGTCAAATACTTTATTACGTCATTCATGCTAACTGCTAGCCGATAAACGTTATAATGCTATCTTTTTGGTTCATTTTTCAGATGTATGCGGACGATAGAGCAATTTAAATATTTCACGAATGTTACTGGTTAGCATGCGAACGTGAAAATGCTAGCTATATTATCACATTTATCAGGAATACAACTCAAAGTGAAATATTTGGTTACTTTGTTCATGCTAACGTCAGTGTCATATTTTTGGCTAATTTCACAGATTGATGAGGACAGTCAAATATTTTGTTATTTCCCGCATGCTATCTTTTAACATGCTAACATTAGTATGTTGATATGGTAACTTTTTTGCTTTTTTTTGCAGATTTATATTTTGATTCTTGATGTTATCTGGCTATTGTGTTAACTGTTAACATTTCATTTCGGATTCTATTTGTCAGTATTTACATGCAATATCTACTGAAATTGCATTGTGTAATGACATTATAGTAGAGAGTAGAGACTGCGAAAAAACAAAAGGTCTTACCCAAACTGTACTCTTTAAAGTTGGAAGCATAGAACTGTAAGAACCTTCATGAACTTAAGATTGTTCTAGTCCAACCCTCTGATATGGAGTTACGTAGTTTTTGGGACAATCTACTTACTGTCTTGAAGCAGTTGGATGCCTCGACTGATTGCTTCTCAACTCTCATCTGTAGCTTTCATCCACAACCTTGTTGAAAATGATCCAGGAGACCTGGAGACTAAACTCTGGTTGGCAGATGAAGGTAAGAGAAATGGTGACAATTAACAGGAAGTAAAGTTACTAAATTCTTTCATGTTCAACTGAAATATCAGAATGACCTATGCTGGGTTCTAGGAAATCAAACTATACGTGACCGATGGAAACAGAACATTCTCTCTTTTCAGTTCCCGTCGATGTGCCAGCCCAAAAGAATGGAGGGGGTTGGGTTCGAGTTGAGGAAGCTTCTTCGTCTCAACTCCCAGATGGTTTCAGACAAGGAACCGAACCGTTCTTGTCGATCCCAGATGGTTTCAGACAGGGAACTGAACCGTTTATGTCAATCCCAGATGGTTTCAGACAGGGAACTGAACCATTCGCCTCTATCCCAGACGGTTTTAGGCAGGGAACCGAACCATTCATGTCGATCCCAGATGGTTTCAGACAGGGAACTGAACCCTTTATGTCGATCCCAGATGGTTTCAGACAGGGAACTGAACCCTTTATGTCAATCCCAGATGGTTTCAGACAAGGAACTGAACCGTTCGCCTCTATCCCAGACGGTTTTAGGCAGGGAACCGAACCATTCATGTCGATCCCAGATGGTTTCAGGCAGGGAACCGAACCGTTCATGTCGATCCCAGACGGTTTCAGGCAGGGAACCGAACCGTTCATGTCGATCCCAGACGGTTTCAGGCAGGGAACTGAACCGTTCATGTCGATCCCAGACGGTTTCAGGCAGGGAACAGAACCGTTCATGTCGATCCCAGACGGTTTCAGGCAGGGAACCGAACCGTTCATGTCGATCCCAGACGGTTTTAGACAAGGAACCGAACCGTTCATGTCGATTCCAGACAGTTTCAGACAGGGAACCGAACCGTTCCTCTCTATCCCAAAAGGTTTCAGACAGGGGACAGAACCTACAATTTTTAATTCTATGAGCTTCAAACAGGGAGCAGAGCCCTCCGTTTCTATCCCAGACGGTTTTAGACAGGGAACAGAACCATTCATGCCAATCCCGGATGGTTTCAGACAAGGAACTGAACCTGTTATTTTGACACCCCGAGGTTTCAGACAGGAAACCGAGCCATCTAGGTCTCTTCCTAGAGGATTTAGACAGGGAACAGAACCTACAATTTTTAATTCTATGAGCTTCAAACAGGGAGCAGAGCCCTCCGTTTCTATCCCAGACGGTTTTAGACAGGGAACAGAACCATTCATGCCAATCCCGGATGGTTTCAGACAAGGAACTGAACCTGTTATTTTGACACTCCGAGGTTTCAGACAGGAAACCGAGCCATCTAGGTCTCTTCCTAGAGGATTTAGACAGGGAACAGAACCATCTCTAAATATACCAGAAGGTTTAAGGCAGGGAACAGAACCATTAGTTAAACACCCAGAAGAACAGGGCCGGTCCACTCCCAGCCTCCAAACATGTCAAGGAGAGGTGATCAACGGAAACTGCTACGAGTTCAACCCAACTCCACTCAATTTCCAAGAAGCACAGGTCAGTCTCAACGTTCCCGACCAGTTACTTCATCCGCTTGTCCCAAGTCTGATTGTGTGCTTTGTTTTTAGGATTTATGCAAAGCTCGGAACACACACGCTGAGCTCGCATCTGTGACAAGCGGGGACCTTCATTCCCGCCTGGTTTCCATGGTTACCAAGGGCGGCCAGATCAGCCCACGGTTGACGTGGCTGGGGGCCGTGGTCAAGGCAAGTCCAGCAGCGTAAACATGTCGGAGTTTTTGTTCACAACCCTGAATGGAGGCCAAGGGTACTTCTATCAGATACGTTATCTACTGTTATTCTCTCTTTGGTCAGACATTGACCCTTGGACTTGGACGTACATGTTTCTTGCAGCATCAACCACATCTTTTTTTTTTACATAACATTCATGGATTGTTTTGAATGCTGCAGAACCAGCAGGCCTCCTGGGTAGACGGGTCGGAGTGGACTTATAGTGACTGGATGCCGGGTCAGCCTAACATTCACACCAGCAAGCCAGTCTGTGTGGAAATGTTCAAAATAGGTAAGGCGACTTCCCGAAGACCAGCTCAAATTTAACATTCCAAATAATGAGTACAAAGGATTTTTCATGTTTGGTAAATGGACATATTTTAGGTAAAAATCAAAGAAAGTGGCAACAAATAAGCTGGGGACAAAAAAAGGGTTTCCACTCTACCAGGATCACGGAAATTAATTTAAAATTGCTGCCATTTTATTTTCTGGGTATCTTATTTTGAAAGAATCCTCACCTCCGTCCATGCATCACACAATCCAACTTTATTCATTGCCTGCGGTTATGTCAAGCTAGGGTTTTCTTAAATGCCTCAAATATCCGGCGTTTGGAGTCTGGGTTGTGTGTATTTTCAATGTACGTACAGAGTTAAGAAGGGGTTACACAACAAAACAAATTGTGAAAGTGTGTGCCCGCATCACACTTTGTGAGGGAGGTGCAGAGAGAGCTAGAGACATAGTTAGTAGAGTGATTGTTAATCAAGGCATAGTAAGTCAACAGCCATATAGGTCACACTGAGGGTGGCCGTAAAAACAACTTTAACACTGTTACAAATATGCGCCACACTGTGAACCCACACCAAACAAAAATGACAAACACATTTTGGGAGAACATCCGCACCGTAACACAACATAAACACAAAAGAACAAATACCCAGAATCCCTTGTAGCACTAACTCTTCCTTGACGCTACAATATACAACCCCGCTACCCCGAATACGTCACATCTAATATTACACTTTGAAAAATAATTTTGGTCGAAGATTTTACATATTTTGTGTGTTCGCCATTAGAAAACAGTTTTGACAAAAAAGGGCGGAAAACAAACTAAAACATTTTGAATGAGGAATAGATCTGAAGTTGATGTAGACTCCAGAGATTTAAGCATTAAATATAAAATGTATGTATGCAAAACACTTATATACTGAAATAAATACACCTACGACGTATTAAATAAAACCATAGAAAAAACTACCAGCAGCGGTAAAGTTTAGATCAATAAAGGAAAAAAGAAAGTGAATAAATGTTTATAACTGAATACATTTGTTTATGCATAAAAATTTGTTTTCTTTTTTAAAATTATTTCTTTTAATGAATTAAGTAACGTTTATGACAACCTTTTTCCAAAACACAAATTACAATGTGAGATATAAGTGTGAAGTGAATTATAATTATATAGCGCTTTTTCTCTAGTGACTCAAAGCGCTTTACATAGTGAAACCCAATATCTATTTTTTACATTTAAACCAGTGTGGGTGGCACTGGGAACAGGTGGGTTAAGTGTCTTGCCCAAGGACACAACGGCAGTGACTAGGATGGCGGAAGCGGGGATCGAACCTGCAACCCTCAAGTTGCTGGCACGGCCACTCTACCAACCGAGCTATGCCGCAATAACAGGACAATGCATACGTTTATCATTTGTTTTTAAAATGCTTTCAAAAAATTAGGACCCAAAAATTTTACTGTGAGACCCCATTTTTAAGACTTGATGCATTTTGAAAATCCCTAGCGCTAACACTGCTGTCAACAGAGGAGAAAAAATGCTTTATTTAAATAAATTATTAATAATTATTTATAAAGCACGTTCAAGTATCATTGGCAAATTTTTACCTAGTCCCGGCCTTGGCACGCATATGTGTCCTCTTTTTGGGATTTTAGAATATGGTCAGGCTAGCAATTGGGATGCAACGAAAAACGGTATACTGCTAAACCCCGGTATAACTTTCCAATGTTAGTAATACTGTTTTATATTAAAATGATGGCAAAACGGTGATAAACAACACTTTGATCAACTGATGGACCGGTGACACTGATCATTTACTGAAGAAGGGAGCTAGCTCTCACTAGCTTTTATGCTAACATGAAAACAATAGCGATTTTATGTGATTTTTCCATTAAAATACAACATTCCCAAATGTATACATTACTGTCTGACCAATTTAGATATTGAATTGTGCACATTACACTTACAAGGTGTGTTTTTTTTTAATTTATTTTTTTAGACAACAGGAAGTGACGTCCCACCACGCGGTTTTTTCTTTATCACTGAAAAAAAAAAAAACACGCGACTTTTGCTGATGTTTCCTGCCTTTACCTATTCAACATATCTTTACCTTTGTGTTACCTACCTTCCCTGCATCCTGGGGTCACACTGGTGCTTCTTTCCGTCACCCATAATGTTTGAAAAAAGGTGACGGGTTTTTACAAAACTTTTGTGTTGATTTTTGCAGAAGGATGTCAATTATTAAAATGTAGGTCTAAGTGAGACCTACATAGAGGTTTTTGTTTCATGTCTCTCCGACAATCCTATCGGAAGTTACAAGCAGTTTTGTCTGTGTTTTCTTCCTAGGAGCAGTTTTGGCTGTTTTTTTATTCCTAGGGGGCGCTAGAGCGCAATTTAGAGTTTTGGGGTTTGGTTTATTTATTAGATTGCAATTCTTTCTGTCAGCCATAATGTTTGAAAAAAGGTGACGGGTTTTTACAAAACTTTTGTTTTGAAGGGGTAATTGCCAACTTCCTGTTGATTTTTGCTGAAGGATGTCAATTATTAAAATGTAGGTCTAAGTGAGACCTACATGGAGTTTTTTTTTTCATGTCTCTCTGACATTCCTACCGGAAGTTACAAGCAGTTTTGTCTGTGTTTTCTTCCTAGGAGCAGTTTTGTCTGTTTTTTTTTTTTATTCCTAGGGGGCGCTAGAGCGCAATTTAGTTTTGGGGTTTGGTTTATTTATTAGATCGCAATTTTCACCAGTCCTGATGTGTGTTTCCAGATTGGTGAGTTTTGAAGCATTTTAAGGGGGTCAAATTACAGCTCAAAGAGGCAAAAAATGACATTTTTTTAAAGAATTAAAACAGAAGAAGATAACATATTTAAACACTAAAATAAAAATTGTGTAGCTTTTAAGCAGCCCCGAAAAATATAACATATTTCTCCTGCCAAGAAACTATATCATGTGACTATGGATTTAATTGTGAAAAAAAGGTGGTTGATTTTAATTTTCCTGAGGGAACTCTCCTAAAGTGAAGTGAATTATATTTTATATAGCGCTTTTCTCTAGTGACTCAAAGCGCTTTACATAGTGAAACCCAATATCTAAATTACATTTAAACCAGTGTGGGTGGGACTGGAAGCAGGTGGGTAAAGTGTCTTGCCCAAGGACACAACGGCAGTGACTAGAATGGCGGAAGCGGGAATCGAACCCTAACCCCTTTTGGGTTAGGGTTACCTCTTGAGTAGATTCAACAATACCGTGATAATAATCCATCCATCCATTTTCTACCGCTTATTCCCTTTCGGAGTCGCAGGGGGCGCTGGCGCCTATCTCAGCTACAATCGGGCGGAAGGCAGGGTACACCCTGGACAAGTCGCCAGCTCATCGCAGGGCCAACACAGATAGACAGACAACATTCACACTCACATTCACACACTAGAGCCAATTTTAGTGTTGCCAATAATAATAATTGAGATTATTTTAGTGACAATAACTGTTTTTTTAATTTAATTTTACATTTTGTCATCGTTGTCAAGCAAACCTACCACACTTGTGGTTTTGTTTATCGTGGGGAACAGAGAGACAATCGGAAGGCTTCACGCAGACACAAACTACAAACCGAGCCCAAAATAGCTTCTTTTACTTGGTCTCATCGTCCACAACTACGCTGCGTTCAAGGACAGATAAAAAAAAGTGGAAAAATAAGCACAATAAAACAGGTAAACAATATGAGCTTTGTATACATTTTACAATACAATAATTGCACTCGCTTCACGGTGGCAGAGGGGTTAGTGCGTCTGCCTCACAATACGAAGGTCCTGCAGTCCTGGGTTCAAATCCAGGCCCGGGATCTTTCTGTGTGGAGTTTGCATGTTCTCCCCGTGAATGCGTGGGTTCCCTCCAGGTACTCCGGCTTCCTCCCACTTCCAAAGACATGCACCTGGGGATAGGTTGATTGGCAACACTAAATTGGCCCTAGTGTGTGAATGTGAGTGTGAATGTTGTCTGTCTATCTGTGTTGGCCCTGCGATGAGGTGGCGACTTGGTCCAGGGTGTACCCCGCCTTCCGCCCGATTGTGGCTGAGATGGGCGCCAGCGCCCACCGCGACCCCAAAAGGGAATAGGCGGTAGAAAAACGGATGGATAATTGCACTCGTGGTGCGCATACTACATACAAAGTTGCGTTGAATTGTTTTAGTTCCTATGTTCCCTGAAGGCAACGTGATTGGGTACAGTCCCGATCATGGCCCTCTCAAGTTGATGACACGCACCCAGCGCTAAATTCTAACCAAATCTGAAATAAAAATATCTTACTCGGAAAAAGAAAACTGAAAACAAATCAAAACTGTAAAAAAAATAAAAATAATTAATCTGAAGACAAAAACAGGAGCTCAAATAACAAAATATGCGAATGTGAGAAAATGAAAATAGTTTGTTCATAAAAACTAACAGTGTATAAAAATTTAATTTGACTTGAACTTATTTTTATTTTGAATGTACCGATTGATTTTTTGTTTCAAAGTTTTATTTTGAGAGTACAAAACTTTTGGTCCTCATATAGCTTCATAAAGTGGTGCTTTTTTGGTTGTGTTTGTAACTTGACCACCTCATATTGAAAAATAGCATCGCATTACAAATAATAGTAGTAATAATAGTCCATTTAAAACAATTATAATTTTATTTGTTTTAATTAAATTAGATCTAAAAAATCGTCACATCAAAAATAATTCAAATCTATTTATTTATTGGCACAATTTTAAAATGTAACATGCCTTTTATGATGAAAAACTAACTTTTAGGTAATAAATATTGAAAATATTGGATGAAAAAGAATGCAATAGAATGTGTACCAAGAAACAATGTAATAATAATACAGGATTTACCTTGTAGACTTCTTCCAGTTGCTTCTCCGTCAAACACACCATCAGCGGCTTCTTCATATTTTCATGGATAAATGTCAGCCACTTGGAAATTATTTCAACATCATTAGCTAGCGTTATCCACTGCTTCATTATATTGCAGACCAGCAGTACTGCACTCCAACTTCTACGTTAAGTGTAACTCATGTTGATGATTTCTTGCTTTAATTTAGTGACAATTATCCAATTTTTCTTCTCAACGCTGTCCTTCACACTCTTTTTCTTCCTTCCATACGTGGAACCACAAAGTTATGTCCATCTGTAGCGATAAGTTAACGCGAGCGAGAAAGACGGGATGTTTTTGTCAGATTTTAGGGGTTCAGGGTGACATTCACTGCGCCAACGAGAGGCAAGCAGGCTCGTAACTCCAATTTTTGCTCGTAAAAGAAGGTATAGAGACAACTCGTTTCACTTCAGATTACAAATAAAACATTTACGGCACAACACTCAAAGTCAATACTTTGACTTTCTTACTTTAAAGACGTGATATTATGCTATAAAACAGGGGTCACCAACACGGTGCCCGCGGGCACCAGGTAGCCCGTAAGGACCAGATGTGTCGCCTGCTGGCCTGTTCTAAAAATAGCTCAAATAGCAGCACTTACCAGTGAGCTGCCTCTATTTTTTAAATTGTATTTATTTACTAGCAAGCTGGTTTCGCTTCGCTCGACATTTTTATTTCTAAGAGAGACAAAAACTCAAATAGAATTTGAAATCCAAGAAAATATTTGAACGACTTGGTCTTCACTTGTTTAAATAAATTCATTTATTTTTTTTACTTTGCTTCTTATAACTTTCAGAAAGACAATTTTTGAGAAAAAATACAACCTTAAAAATGATTTTAGGATTTTCAAACATGTACCTTTTTACCTTTTAAATTCCTGACAATTAAAATCAATGTTGAAGTATTTTTTTTTTTATTGTAAAGAATAATAAATACATTTTAATTTAATTCCTAATTTTAGCTTCTGTTTTTTTGAAGAAGAATATTTGTGAAATATTTCTTCAAATTTATGATTAAAATACAAAAAAAATATTCTGGCAAATCTAGAAAATCTCATTTAAATCATATTTCAAAGTCTTTTGAATTTCTTTTAAAATGTGTGTTCTGGAAAATCTAGAAGAAATAATGATTTGTCTTTGTTAGAAAGATAGCTTGGTCCAATTTGTTATATATTCTAACAAAGTGCAGATTGGATTTTAAACTATTTAAAACATGTCATCAAAATTCTAAAATTAATCTTAATCAAGAAAAATGACTAATGATGTTCCATAAATTGTTTTTGGAATTTTTTCAGAAAGATTCGAATTAGCTAGTTTTCCTCTTCATTTTTTTCGGTTCAATTTTGAATTTTAAAGAGTAAATATTCACGGTGGAAGAGGGGTTAGTGCGTGTGCCTCACAATACGAAGTTCCTGCAGTCCTGGGTTCAAATCCAGGCTCGGGATCTTTCTGTGTGGAGTTTGCATGTTCTCCCCGTGAATGCGTGGGTTCCCTCCGGGTACTCCGGCTTCCTCCCACTTCAAAGACATGCACCTGGGGATAGGTTGATTGGCAACACTAAATTGGCCCTAGTGTGTGAATGTGAGTGTGAATGTTGTCTGTCTATCTGTGTTGGCCCTGCGATGAGGTGGCAACTTGTCCAGGGTGTACCCTGCTTCCGCCCGATTGTAGCTGAGATAGGCGCCAGCGCCCCCGCGACCCCGAAAGGGAATAAGCGGTAGAAAATGGATGGATGGATGGAAATATTGAAGATAAACTATGTTTCAAAATTAAATTTTAATTTTTTTCGTGTTTTCTCCTCTTTTATATGGTTCAATTAAGTGTTTTTTTCATCATTTATTCTCTACAAAAAACCTTCCGTCAAGGAAAAAAATGTACGACAAAATGACAGACAGAAATACCCATTTTTTTTATATATATAAATAGATTTATTTATTAAAGGTAAATGGAGCAAATTGGCTATTTCTGGCAATTTATTTAAGTGTGTATCAAACTGGTAGCCCTTCGCATTAATCAGTACCCAAGAAGTAGCTCTTGCTTTCAAAAAGGTTGGTGAACCCTGCTATAAAATGATTGTTTTGTAGTAGTAATTAAATTAACATGTTGAGGGAATATTTTCCCTCCTTTGAGCAGAATGAAATGCTTTGAAGTCACTAGTTTCGGCCTTCGTTTTGCTCAAGCACCCTATTTTACGGACAAAATAACTCGCATCCACCAAGGCTTTGAAGAAAAAAAAAAAGTTCTTCATATATAAGCCGCAGATATTTATATATGTTGTGAAATGAGTTATTTACACATAAATATTTTGTAAATGTTTATTCACATACCATATTTGTTTCCAAACGGTGTCTGTAACAAGGCAGTAAAACGGCTGATCAAACAAAACAGAAGTCATCGTCATGGATCCACTAGCTGTGAAAACTAGCTCGCCAATCAGCTAAACAGACTCAAAGCCATGGTGATGTTTTGGTGAATTGACTTGGGAATTTATGAAACTGAAACAATACAAAAAGAATCCCATTGTAAGTTAATAATACTAAGACACTTGTAAACGTGTTAGCATATTAGCAAATGCTAACAATGCTAGGTTCATAACGTTACGATAGCATGTACAAATATGCATGTAAACACTTCTACAGACATAAAATATGTGATGGTTTAGTAAGTAAAAATTGTTTTAGTTATATTGTAAAACTTAAAAATGTTGCTTGGAGTGAAGAATGAAGAATCCATACGAATAAAACCGCTATGGACAACTGGAAGACGGAACTGCAGTTGTACTTCCGGTTCAAACCACTAAACAGAAGGAAATACTGTTGACGTTCACCCCTCCCCGCATCTGGCTAACTCGTTCAGAAGATGGCGCCATAGCAGAAACAATAACACACATTTTTAGTGTCTTTGCTTGGGTTTTTGAAAACTAATTGCATTATGGACGTCAGCGAAGAACAATCAATAAATTAGCTGCAGGGTCCAAAGCGTAGGAAAAAAAGTAGCAACTTAGTCCGGAATTTTGTCAGCCCTTTGAGACCCTTGTGATTAATGGCTGTATAAATAAACGTTGATTGATTGATTGAAACTTTGAATTTATATAGATAAATATAATGATCTCAAATCTGTTTCTTATCTATGCACACACACACACACACACACACACACACACACACACACACATACACACACACACACACACACACACACACACACACACACACACCAAGGAAACTTTCAGTTTCGATACCCGCCAGGGCGAGACAGGCAAGGTGGACAGAAGCATGAGAGACGGGTGACCGTTTTAGGATTTTTCCGAACTTTAGACGGCTTGATTCGCTCCCCAGCGCTTTTGTTTGTGCTTAAAGGCCTACTGAAACCCACTACAACCAACCACGCAGTCTGATAGTTTATATATCAATGATGAAATATTAACATTGCAACACATGCCAATACAGCCTTTTTAGTTTACTAAATGGCAATTTTAAATTTCGCGCCGAAATATCCTGCAGAAACGTGTCGGTATGATGACGCGTGCGCGTGACGGCAAGCATTGTAGAGGACATTTTGTTCCAGCGTCGTTCCCAGCTATTAAGTCGTCTGTTTTCCTCGCGAAATTCCACAGTATTCTGGACGTCTGTGTTGCTGAATCTTTTGCAATTAGATCAATGAACAATGGAGACATCAAAGAAGAGCGCTGTAGGTGGGAAGCGGTGTATTGCGGCCGGCTTTAGCAACACAAACACGGCCGGTGTTTCAATGTTTACATTCCCGAAAGATGACAGTCAAGCTTTACTATGGAACAGAGCAGTCAAGCGAACACAGTTGGATTGGACCACACACACAAAGTACAGTGTGTTATGCAGCGATTATTTCGAAAGATTGTGTTTCGAAGAGGGTCCCTTGAGAAGGGCAGAGATGGGCATCGCCACCACCCATCGACTGGTGCTGAAGAAAAGTGCAGGGCCGACCTTCGTAACACAATAAGCAGATAAGGGATTTTCCAGAATTATCCTAGTAAATGTGTCTAATAACATCTGAATCGCTCCTACTGCCCTTTAGTCTTTTTTTTTTCTTCTAGTCCTTCACTCTCACTTTCCTCATCCACAAATCGTTCATCCTCGCTCAAATTAATGGGGAAATCGTTGCTTTCTCGGTCCGAATCGCTCTGGCTGCTGGTGGCCATTATTGTAAACAACGTGAGGATGTGAGGAGCTCCACAACCCGTGACATCACGCGCATATCGTCTGCTACTTCCGGTACAGGCAAGGCTATTTTATCAGCGACCAAAAGTTGCGAACTTTATCGTCTATGTTCTCTATTAAATCCTTTCAGCAAAAATATGGCAATATCGCGAAATGATCAAGTATGACACATAGAATGGACCTGCTGTCCCCGTTTGAATAAGAAAATCTCATTTCAGTAGGCCTTTAATTGTCAATCTTCAGTTGTCATCATTTCAGACAAAGAACTGAAGGATCTGGTTGGACTTTTCCCTCAAACAGTGAAGTGAATTATATTTATATAGCGCTTTTCTCTAGTGACTCAAAGCGCTTTACATAGTGAAACCCAATATCTAAGTTACATTTTAAACCAGTGTGGGTGGCACTGGGAGCAGGTGGGTAAAGTGTCTTGCCCAAGGACACAACGGCAGTGACTAGGATGGCGGAAGTGGGAATCGAACGTGCAACCCTCAAGTTGCTGGCACGGCCACTCTACCAACCGAGCTATACCGCCCCACAGGAAGGGCCTTAAACACACACATCCATGCTTTTGAGACTCCCACTTTAATCCTCACGATCAATCAAATGTTTAGAAATCTGATAAAATATGCGAAGTAATTAACTAAACTTTCTTGCAGATGAAAGTTGGTGGACGGCCGTGGACTGTGACCTGAAGCGAGCGTCCATCTGCTCGTATCCGGCGGCGGCGTGAACCCCTCCCCCCGGATGTGTAAGAAGGAATAAAACCATACCTGCATCGTGCACGTGTCTCTTTATTGTCGTACTTTTGTAGTCTAAAACCCGGAGCGGACTCGCATGGTGGTGTTCCACCTGTGTATACAAAGCAAGTATGTACACTTTAAGGAGCCAATTTCAACACAAGTCCGTACCGTTGGAGTACCTGGAAAGTGCAATAAGTACATTTACAAAAAAAAAAAAAAAGACAGAAATAATAAAAATCATGCTGTACACTACATATTTATATGGTGCTCATAAATAATCACAGATATACATGTTTCCATTTGGCGGCGGTCACAGAGAACGATGCTCAGATGCTAAAAGTTGCTTCCTGTCAGGAACACCAAAACTACGAGAGCCATCCTGGAATAAAGGCACTCCTCTTTTGTGGGACGTCTCGCAAGTCAGCGTTGGAGTTGTCAGTCAAGTAAAAAGACCGATCACGGAAGGAGATCCGTCGTTTGGTCATTGATATTGTTTTGTTCAACACAAAAACAATATAACTGAAAACTATCATTTTTTGTGTCAAAAAGCAATAACTAGATATAAAATAAAAAAAAAAAAAAAAAAGAAATCTTATAATTCATTATTCTATTAACTATTTTAAATTAATTTATTTTATAGTTCACACAACAAAATCCCCAACCTGCAAGTTTACAGCATTAATTCAGGAGATTAATCACCCAAAATAATCACATAAATTAGGTCTATATTCAGAGTGATCATGCTATTTGACCTGAACCGTGATGGTGACTTGAAAGGTGGAGTAGGTTGTTCCACGCTCAGTGCCTACGTCAGGGAGAAAGTCAACCCTGACTGCACTTTACATACAACGTATAAATGAAGGAAGATTCAAATAATGTTCTTGTGTGACACTCGGACAATTACGTTTCATGAAATTGGGGTACTTAAATATATATATATATATATATATACATACATATGTATATATATACACATACATATGTATACATATATATACACATTCATATATATATATACAAATATATATACATACACACATATATATATATATACAGTATATATACATATACACACATACATATATACACATACATACATAGATCCATATATATACACATACACATATATATATACACAGATATATACTGTGTATATATATATATATATATATACGTACATATATATACACATAGATAAATATCTATACACATACACATATATATATATACACAGATATATACTGTGTATATATATACATACACATATATACATATGGATGGATGGATGGATATATATATACATGTATATACATATATACATACATATTTACATGTACATGCATATACATATCCATACATATATATATATATATATATATACATATGGATGGATGGATGGATGTATATATATATATACATATATACATGTATATACGTATATATATATATATTTATATGTGTATACGTATATATATATATATATATGTGTATATATATATATATATACATACATACATGTATACATATTGAACGCTGAAAAATAACATTTTCTAAAAAAAACTTGGGTATTTTTTAAGAAAATGTTTTATATATATATATATATATACACATAATGTTTTTTTTATTAATTTTTTTTATTTGTCCTGTCCAGTCAATTAATGCAAATCATATTGTGGATTCAATGTTTGGATATATTTAGTGTTTGGCGTGGTCAGCCTGCAGCAGAAGAAGAAAAACATATATTATTTATGAAAAACTAACAATTTTTTTTGATCCAGTTACTGATTTTTGACAATAAAAAAAAAAAAATTGTTAAAAAAAAACATGTTTTCCTTTTTCAATGTCCACTCCTAAAAGGCAAGTACCAATGACCAAAAGATATACATATACATCATGAGTGTGTGTATGAGCCACACTTTGGCTTGGCAACGTAAATAAACGTAAATAAACGCCATTACCTGCAATCAATCGATGCAAAAACATGTCAATCCGTCTCCACAGGAGCTTCACACTGTGGCTTTAAGTATCCAAAATGAGCATTAGTGTACATGAAATACCCTGTGAACAGACAGGAATGATTAAAAAAAAAAAAACGCACGCTAAAAGGAGCAAGGGGAAGACATCGAGAACGTGCGAACGAAAGGCGACAAAGGAGACCCGTCAAAGTATTGCTATTAACATTTTGCACATCATTCCTTGGGGCGCATGTGCAGACTGAACACATGCTACGCTTGCTATAAATAAAAACAACCCTTTCAAGTAACTTAAAAACATTCACGCGAGTGCTAAGTCACCCGCCGCCCGGGCTGTTCAATGGCGCTTGTTGGAAAACAACAGTCTGAAGGTGAAAATGGAAAAGCCGAGAATTCCGAGTTGTTTTCCGACTAAAAGGGGACACAAACAAGAAGGCTGCAGCTACTTCTGGGTCTGAACCACAGCGCCAGCGCCGTGCGCTCAGGGCAGAGTGGGCCGCTTATAATTTACATGACGCACGTGGGGTCACCTGGCAGGGATGGGCATGAAGGGGGAGGGGTTTTAGGGCCGGGGATGTGGATGGGGGGAGGCGGCATTCAACCTAGGTGGTGTAGTCCGACTCCTCAGACGCCAGCTTGGTCCGCCTCTTAGTGGAGCCCCACAGCCTCCGGGGGATCTGAGAGGAGCGGCGGGAGAGGAAGGAGGAAGGAGGAAGGAGGAAGGGGGTGAGAGTGGGTGTGAAAGCATGAAGCCAAAAGAAACAAGGAGAGGATACGATCCATGAGTCGATAGCATGTCCATATTTGATTAGGAGCATTTGAAACATCTACTTTGGTATGGAAAGATGAAAAGAGAAAAGCGTGCCGCACAATGAAATACTCTTTCCAAAACTCGACTCACATCCGAATCGCCATTTCCTATTCATTCCTATCTTTTAAATCCATTCATTATTTTCAAAAATTGACGTTTTTCTTTTTCTATAGAAGAATCTATACTTTAAAAAGACGTTTTAGGCCATGTAAGTAACCTTTTAAAGGCAGACTGAAACCCACTACTACCGACCACGCAGTCTGATAGTTTGTATATCAATGATGAAATATTAACATTGCAACGCATGCCAATACGGCCGGTTTGGTTTACTAAATTGCATTTTTAAATTTCCCGCGAGGATATCCTGTTGAAAACGTCGTGGAATGATAACGCTTATGTTGACGCGTGCTTGTGACGTTATTGGTTGGAGGGGACATTTCAGCCCAGTACCACACACGGCTAAAAGTCGTCTCTTTTCATCGCATAATTACACGGTATTTCGGACATCTGTGTTGCAGAATCTTTTGCAATTTGTTCAATTAATAATGGAGACGTCAAAGAAGAATGCTGTTGGTGGAAAGTGGTGGATTGCAGCTGCCTTTAGCAACTGAAACACAGCCGGTGCTTCTTTGTTTGTTGTGAAGCTTTAACACAGAGTGGTCAAGCGAACATGTTTCTCTACGTCAACCAGCAAGTTTTTGGATGGGAAAATTGCGTTATTAAGTCGGCTCTTACCGGAGACTTTAGTGGATTATGCGACCTCCTCCTGCGGCTCAAAAAGGCAGCTGTGATCCTGGCTCCTCCCAGAGACACTGTGTTCACCGCAGCCATCCGACTTTCAGGTATGACTTTATAATCTCATTAAACACTATTAACACAATAAGCAGATAAGGGATTTTCCATAATTATTCTAGTGAATGTGTCTAATTACATCTGAAACGCTCCCACTGGAACCGTCGCCTTTTTTTTTTGTAGTGCTTCACTCTAACTTTCCTCATCCACGAATCTTTCATCCTCGCTCAAATTCATGGGGAAATCGTCGCTTTCTCGGTCCGAATAGCTCTTGCTGCTGGAGGTTATGATTATAAACAATGTGAGAATGTGAGGAGCCCTCCAACCCGTGACGTCACACGCACATCGTCTGCTACTTCCGGTAAAGGCAAGGCTTTTTTATTAGCGACCAAAAGTTGCGAATTTTATCATCGATGTTCTCTACTAAATCCTTTCAGCAAAAATATGGCAACATCACGAAATGATTAAGTAGGACACATAGAATGGACCTGCTATCCCTGTTTAAATAATAAAATCTAATTTCAGTAAGCCTTTAAAAAAGTTTCATTGTAATCATTATACCAAATAATAGATCGTGAGAATCAGATTGAATCAGGACTCGTGTTGAATCTAGAATCGATTCTGAATCGAATTGCCGCCCGTAGAATCGGAATTTGAAAGATTCAAACCCCAACTGTAGAATCAGTGCAATATTATCAGGGTGAATTTTTAGAAAGTGGCTACTCCAAAATAAATGCACTCAGATGCTGTAACTAGGAGTGTGCCGATACAATACCGATGTTGGAGCTTTGAGTACTGATTCAAAGTGATATCAGTAGGAATTTGATCGATTCTGAATCGAATTGCCGCCCGGAGAATCGGAATTTGAAAGATTCAAACCCCAGCTGTGTAATCAGTGCAATATAATCAGGGTGAATTTTTAGAAAGTGGCTACTCCAAAATAAATGCCTTCAGATGCTATAACTAGGGGTGTGCCGATACAATACCGATGTTGGAGCCTTGAGTATTGATTCAAATCCAAAATAAATTCCCTCAGATGCTATAACTAGGGGTGTGCCGATACAATACCGATGTTGGAGCCTTGAGTATTGAATCAAATCCAAAATAAATTCCCTCAGATGCTATAACTAGGGGTGTGCCGATACAATACCGATGTTGGAGCCTTGAGTATTGATTCAAAGTGATATCAGCAGGAATTTGTACTCCATGGTAGTGTGGGATTTTGAAGAAGGTTTGATCAAGCGAAATGAGTCAAACAGAACAATGGTAAGTATGAGAAACACTAAACTATTTATTAATAACCGTCTTATGCTGTCTTTAAGTTGAAGTGGAGTGGTAATTTTGGCAACACCTCGTGGCCACAGTAATACATGAAGTCCAGCTGCTAAGTTGAGTGATGCGTGCACGTTTGTTACTGGATACTTTCTAAGACTTTGTATGGGTAATTTATATGCAACTGTATTTGTTTATTTTGGCAAATGTGGCGTTTTACACAGCGATAACGTTCAACTAAGGGAGTACCCAGAGTTTTCCCAATGGACCGATGGACAACGGGCCATTTATTTATCCCTGCATTTACTCCTTGCTGCGCCTTGAATTTGTAATTGTGCGATAACTCGGGGACAGGATGCTACAGAAAATGTCAATAATGAATGACGCAGCGCGTTAGGTTAAATTTGACAGCAAACTATTTTCTAGATAGGCTTCAGCAACCCCCGCGACCCCGTAAGGGACAAGCGGTAGAAAATGGATGAATGGAATTTTCTAGCCCTCTCCGGCCGGTTCCGCGGTATGGTGGAAACAGAGATATACACACACACACACACACACATATATATATATATGTATATATATATATATATATATATATATATATATACATACATACATACACACGCATACATATATATATATATATATATATATATATATATATATATATATATATATATATATATATATATATATATATATATATATATATATATATATATATATATATATATATATACATACACACACACACACACACACACATATATATATATATATATATGTGTGTGTGTGTGTGTATATATTAGAGATGCGCGGATAGGCAATTATATCATCCGAAACCGCGTCACCAAAGTCGTCATCCACCCCCCGTCCACTTGAACCAACATTTTATCAGGACCGTACCCGCCCGGCAACCACCCGCTGAAATACATCAGAGGTTGTCCGCCTTTACCACTCACAGAGCTATTTAAACCTGTTTCACAGAGTAATGGAGACAATTGGAGCCGCTAACGTACCCGTGACTATCCAATAGCGTTCATCCTGATGACAAGAGTATGGGCGTGCTGTGAAGCCATTGCCTTAGACATCCTCAACAACATGTACGAACCGATTGTTGGTCCGGCAACATGTTGTGTGCAGTTTCGCAATCACACGTACAAGATTGAAAGGCATACTGGGTGATACAGAGTACACTGATGGTTGTGATTTAAACAACTTTAAGACTTACTAATATGCGCCACGCTGTGAAGCCGCACAATACAAGATTGACAAACACATTTTGGGAGAACATCCTCACAGTAACACAACATAAACGTAAACATAAACACAACAAATACCCACAATCCTTTGTATCCGTTACAATTCCTGAATATAATTTACACCCCCGCGCCCCCAACCCGCCCACCTCACCGACGCACGGGGGGTGGGTTGCTGCTAGCGGGGTGTATAACATAGTCAGGAAGTGTCATGAATACAAATAATTCTGGGTATTTGTTGTGTTGCGTTTATGTTGTGTTACTGTGAGGATGTTCTCCCGAAATGTGTTTGTCGTTCTTAATTGGTGTGGCTTCACAGCGTGGCGCATATTACTAAGAGTGTTAAAATTGTTTATATCACAACCATTAGTGTACTCTGTGTCACCCAGTATGCCTTGCAGTCGTGTGCGTGTTGCTGCGGAAGCCACACACAACATGATGCTGGACTGACAAGCAGATCGTACATGTTGTAGAAGGCGACAAAGCCAATGGCTTCATAACACGCCCTAATACTTGATATCTGGGTGACTGCCGGCAGTCATTCAAGACAATAATAGCGTCTCCTATTGTCTTCTTCGCTTTATGACACGGGTCTTAAATGGCTTTTTGAATAGCAAAGGAAACCGATCCCAGAACCATGTATATCAAATATTTCTGGATGGTTCAACCGCCACCCGCCCGAATCTAATTAAAATCAATTTTTTCGTCATGTCAACCGCCCGACCCATCTCTAGTATATATATATATATATATATATACACACACACATATATAGATACATCAGGGATGGGAATGAAGATTTACAAAATCAGCTGAAAATGTCTTGACCCTAAAACACCGCTTTGCGCCGAGTGCACAGGTGTAGTTTCCTTTTATACCCCCATTATTTACTTTTTAAATTTGATATCAACTCTGTACACTGCTGCTGGAATTTTAATTTTCCTGAGGGAACTCTCCTGAAGGAATCAATAAAATACTATCCATCCATCCATCTACATTCTTGGTGTCTCATTCACGAATAAACAGGAAAATTCCATTCCGTTTTTTTAGACGGTCTGTCATAACGTTTTTAGCATTCAATCAGACATTATTGTGAGGTTTTGTATCAGTGGTCCTAAAAATAGAAGTACCGGCTGCCAGACTCATTTTTTTCTCTAAATTTGGGGCCAGGAGTCAAAAATAATTGCCTAAAATAGCTTTGCACAAGTAAACAGTGGAGGACTGCTTGTATCGGGATTTTACTTATTTTTTTGCTGATATTTGCCCGTTGTCAATATCGGATTGGGACACCCCTAGTTATAAACTGCGTTTGGTAATAAGCATGAAAGGTCAACGCCTAAGGAGTCCAAGTACAAGGAGCTTTTAGATGAGGGTTGAAGAGAGCTGCTAGGGTTTCTGGATAACATTAGTGGAGCTGAACACCAGCTGGTCCCGCTGGTGCAGCAGCCGCGTTGGAGAGCGAGCTCGGAGTGGAGCCAACAAGGGGGAGGCCATGAGCGGCGATCCCTCCAGGCTCTGAGCGATGTAGTTCCTCAGAGAGTTCTTTACCTCGGCCGGCTTGCCCACGCCCACGATGATCAGCTTGCCGTCCTGCAGGCCCGCCAGGACGTGACTCTGCTCCTTGGTGACGGACACGCAGCGCACGGGGACCCGCATGGCCATGGGCTCCCCACGCAGAGACAGACTGCAAAGGACCAATTGAGAGACAGGAAATAATCACGTGATTGTGCCATATCACCTGCCATAGATGTCATGTGAGATGTCTTCAAATCACACACCACCTCATCTGTTACTTCAAAAAGTATGTGAGTGGCCAATGCCGATAAATGCAGATTATCAAATTTTTGGTACCCCGGCTAAAAGAGGGGGCCAGCAGCTAACTGTGTGTGTTTATACACAGTGTGGAGCCGCTCCCCAAGTTACTAATCATCACCTTGTGGCAAATAAACTACATGTCTCACAAGTATTATTATCCCTGGAGTAATGAAAGACGAGGCTAAACATGTTACACACCAAGTAAGACAATGCAGGAGCAGACGAGAAGCCATGCTAATCGCTAAGCTAGCCGCTAACATAGTTAAAAATTGGGATATCCAAACTTTTTTTTTTTTACTGAGGGCCGGACACTAAAAATTTAAAGCATGTGGGGTCATTTTGATATTTTTCATTACCAAAACCAATAGATTATATAATCGGCTGACCATATTGTGAAATCCCAAAAAGAGGACACATATATGCGTGCCAAGGCCGGGACTAGGCGAAAATTTGCCAATGATACTTGAACTTGCTTTATAAATAATATATCTATTTAAAGAAATAATTTTTTCTTCTCTGTTGACAGCAGTGTTGGCGCTAGGAATTTTCAAAATGGGGTCCCATGGACCCCATCGAGTCATAAAAATGGGGTCCCAAGGTACATTTTTGGGGTCCCACTTTTTTTGTATGCATTGTCCTGTTATATCTCACATTCTATATTGTGTTTTGGAAAAAGGTCGTCATAAACGTTACTTAATTCATTAAAAGAAATATAAAAAGAAGACAAATTTGTATGCATATGTAAATGTATTCAGTTATAAACATTCATTCACTTCCTTCTTTCCTTCATGGATCTGAACTTGCGGGGGGATGTTTATTGTAGCATCCCGGAAGAGTCAGTGTTGCAAGGGGTTCTGGGTATTTGTTCTGTTGTGTTACAGTGCGGATGTTCTACCGAAATGTGTTTGTCATTCTTGTTTTGAGTGGGTTCACAGTTTGGCACATATTTGTAACAGTGTTAAAGTTGTTTATATGGCTACCTTCAGTGTGACCTGTATGGCTGTTGACTAAATATGCCTTGATTAACAATCAATCCACTACCTCCTTCTCTCGCTCTCTCGGTCATTGCCCCTCCTTCACCACCGCACACCTTCACGATTTGTTTTGTTTTTAACCTTTCTTAAACCTGTACGTACATTGGAAATACACGTAACCTTGACACAAAACACTGGACATTTGAGGCATTTAAGAAACCCCGCTCCGACACCCCGGACAGACCCGCAAAAGAGGACATGTCCGGGGAAAAAAGGACGTATGTTCAGTCTATTATATACATTTTTTTAACCTTTAGGGCTCCCCTCAAGTTTGGTCCCAAGGACCCAATGATATCTAAGTCATGTTTTGTTTTTGTTTTTTAAATAGGGCATGTATCATTATTTTTATTATTATTGAATATCTACAGTAAATTTTTATAAAGTAAAACATTTTTTAAACGTTTTTTGCCCTTTTTGTCAATTACAACCCTGTTTTTTATGGCAAACATACAAAATAAGCAATATTTTCAAAGTGGAAAATTTGATTTTATGTAATAAATCTATGATTCAAAGCACCATTCAGTATTATTTTTTGAGCTATGACAGATTTAAAAAAAAACAACTAAAATTATTAAAAGTGTTGAAAATAATAATTACAATTTTTTTTTAAAACTTCCAACCCTAAAGTGAAGTGAAGTAAATTATATTTATATAGCGCTTTTTCTCTAGTGACTCAAAGCGCTTTACACAGTGAAACCCATTACCTAAGTTACATTCAAACCAGTGTGGGCGGCACTGGGAGCAGGTGGGTAAATTGTCTTGCCCAAGGACACAACGGCAGTGACTAGGATGACGGAAGCGGGAATCGAACCTGCAACCCTCAAGTTGCTGGCACGGCCACTCTACCAAGTGTATATATTAACTTCGGATCCAGCTGTTGACTTTAGGTTGTTTTTATTATCTTTTCTTGTTGTTGTTTTTTGTTTGTTTAGAATAGAATAGAATAGAGTTTTATTGTCATTATTGCAGTGAACAGATTCAAAGAACAACGAAATTGGAGCAGATGTTTTATGCCCTTTTGTCAAAGACATTTTTTTTTTGATATGGCAAACACACAATATGCAATGTTTTCCACAAAACATTTTTTCAAAGAGGAACATTGGATGTGAAGTAATTGGAGCCTTGAACAGGTCAATAATTTATAACAACATTGATTTTGAGTCATTATTATTTTTTGAGCAATGAAAAAAGAAAAACCATGAAAGAAAAAATACATAAAACAGCTTGCATGCAAGCTTTGTGTTATTAGAGTCAACATTGCAACTTTTTCTTCTAACATTTCACATTTTTGATCTTTTATTCCACTTTTCCATTAAAAAACCTTACTATATGTATATATTAGTTTTTGCTTTATTATTGACTTTGTTTTGCTCTAACAACAGTATGTAATAATTAAAAAAAAACGGAAATAATTTAAATTGTATTTTTTATGGTTATACAATAATTGTGAACAAAGTTCCCTCTATTTTTTTAGGTGCGTAAGCAAACGCAAAAATTCCTTGAGCATTCAGTAGAGAACATGTGAGTGACATCAGACGTGCACACTGTGGCCACACCAGCAGCACACCTGTCCCAAACCTGACTAGATAACAAGTTACAGTTTTTATTATTATAATCAACTGACAGCAGTCATTTCCATGAGATTATTTTCTTATACAAGTGTTTTGGCCCACTAACAAGATCAATAAAAATAAATATTGTATTGTTTGTCTGGGTGGAGGTCCTGCTTTGGAAATAATTTGTACCCCTTTCAGAGATCACATTTAGTTCCCATTAAAAAATTCACATGTGGCACAATGAGAGGCAAGCATGGGATCATGTGTACATTCCTGTTTGTAAAATATATATTTTTAATAGTATTTCTTTAAAGGCCTACTGAAACCCACTGCTACCGACCACGCAGTCTGATAGTTTATATATCATTGATGAAATATTAACATTGCAACACATGCCAATACGGCTGGTTTAGTTTACTAAATTGCAATTTTAAATTTGGCGCGGAAGTATCATGCTAAAGTCTCGGTATTATGACGCGTGCGCGTGATGTCACGCATTGTAGAGGACATTTTGTTCCAGCACCGTTCCCAGCTATAAGTCGTCTGTTTTCATCGCGTAATTCCACAGTATTATGGACATCTGTGTTGCTGAATCTTTTGCAATTTGTTCAATGAATAATGGAGACGTCAAAGAAGAAAGCTGTAGGTGGGAAGCGGTGTATTGCGGCCGCATTTAGCAACACAAACACAGCCGGTGTTTCATTGTTTACATTCCCGAAAGATGACGGTGATGCTTTAATATGGAACAGAGCAGTCAAGCGAACATGGTTGGATTGGACCACACACATAAAGTACAGTGTATTATGCAGCGATCATTTCGAAAGATTGTGTTTCGAAGAGGGTCCCTTGCGAAGGGCAGTGATGGGCATCGCCACCACCCGTCGACTGGTGCTGAAGAAAGGTGCGGGGCCGACCTTCAGGTTGTACAGGTACGACCATATAATCCCACTAAAACACTAGTAACACAATAAACAGATAAGAGATTTTCCAGAATTATCCTAGTAAATTAGAATCAGAATCGCTCCCACTGTAGTCTTTTTCTTTGTATTTTTTTTCTTTCTAGTCCTTCACTCTCACTTTCCTCATCCCCGAATCTTTCATCCTTGCTCAAATTAATGGGGAAATCGTCGCTTTCTCGGTCCGAATCGCTCTTGCTGCTGGTGGCCATGATTATAAACAATGTTCCGATGCGAGGAGCTCCACAACCCGTGACGTCACACGCATATCGTCTGCAACTTTCGGTACAGGCAAGGCTTTTTTATCAGCACCAAAAGTTGCGAACTTTATCGTCGATGTTCTCCACTAAATCCTTGCAGCAAAAATATGGCAATATCGCGAAATGATCAAGTATGACACATAGAATGGAGCTGCTATCCCCGTTTAAATAAGAAAACCTCATTTCAGTAGGCCTTTAATAATAAAAGCATTTCATGAATAATATGAATACATTAAGTTCTCAATGAATGACAGTAGAATTAGCACACATATGATTGGTAAATCATAGTGTAACGCCCTGGAATTACACACTGTGTGTTGTGTTGGAGTTGTCCGACTTTTTGTGCGGCTGTAAACGCATCACTGGCTCAGTGCCTTATGTGCATATGTAGGTGCAGGTGAGAGAGAGCGAGCCGTTGATATGACAGATGACAAAGTTGATTTTGGACTGGTTTGTATGACCAGTTTTGCTAAATAGAAACGTTTTTTTACCAATGTTTTTGGTCTTGTGTTTATGGCCGACAATAAAGGGTTTTGCTGAATAAAGTGATCGATGGAATTCATGTCTTCCTTAAAGCGTCTCGACAGACGCTACAATAATTGAACAGTGATGACGAAAACCTTTCTCTGTTGTGGCCTCTTGTCGTCAGTTACACTGAAAATTGTTATGAGCTTATTTTTTAATCTGATTTTGTGCGTGGCATATATTTGCCCTGCGCAGAGGACGCATTTGCAGTGCGCAATTGCACAGGTGCGCACCTTAGAGCAGGGGTGTCAAACTCGTTTTCATTGAGGGCCACATCGCAGTAATGGCTGCCTTCAGAGGGACACTTTTTAAAAATTAATTAAAATATTGCTTGCGGGCAATAACCTGTGATTAATGGTATAAAAAAAAACAACAAAAAACATTGACTGCAAGCGGTAGGAAATGGATTGATGGATATAAATGTATACCAGTTTTCACCTCATATTATTACATTATTGCCTATACACTTGATTATTAGATTTTTTTCATGTAATAAATCATACATAAAGGTGACAAGCAAATATATAACTGTTAAAATAGAATAGAATAGAATAGAATATATCTATATTGTCATTGTACATTGTACAACGAAATTGTAAGCAAAACTAATTTAGTGCAAATTCATAATAACACATAAAAACATAAGTTTTAGACATGTCCGATAATATCGGACTGCTGATATTATCGGCCGATAAATGCTTTAAAATGTAATATCGGGAATTATCGGTATCTGTTTCATAATTATCGGTATCAAAAAGTAAAATTTATGACTTTTTAAACTGCCGCTGTATACACGGATGTAGAGAGAGATACAGAGCGCCAATAAACCTTAAAGGCACTGCCTTTGCGTGCCGGCCCAGTCACGCAATATTTATGGCTTTTCACACACACAAGGGAATGCAAGGCATACTTGGTCAACAGCCATACAGGTCACACAGAGAGTGGCCGTACAAAAAACTTTAACACTGTTACAAATATGCGCCTGAGTTTGACATCTGTAGGGAACATTGATTGTGAAAATGTTTTGATATTGGCCGATCACCCAAATGGATCATCATCTCAGGGCAACTGTGTCAGGGTTTCCCCTGACAGTTTGTCTGATTTAGTTTTTTCCTCTGCATTTGTCTGTTTCCTCTGTGTTTAGTATCTCCTGTCTTTAGTTCCTGTCTAGTGCTCTTATTTTGTCAGCTTCCTGTCTTGTTCCCTGAGTGCTGTGTTCCTCCTCAGCTGCGGCTGATTGGCACCTGGTCACACCGGTTGCCAATCAGCCTGCTCCTATTTGTACCTGCTTTGTCTTGTGTCAGTTGCTGGATCATTGTATTGTCGTTGCCACATGTCACTTTTGTTGTGCTACCTGTCATGTCGTTTTGTTACAGCTGCTACCTGTCGTGCTACATTTTGTCCTTGTCGTCGTAGCGGTAAGCTGTTTCTGTTAGCATTAGATATTTCCAGTTTTTCTGTTTGCTATCCACTACCTTCCATGCTAAAGTTCTTTTTTGTTTTTCTAGCTTCCAGTTCTAGCTCCCTTAAGTTTATTCCGCCCACGTGCGTGCTTTTTGTTTCTTCTTGTTTAGTTTGAATTAAATCATGTTTTCATATTCTATGCCTGCCTCCGTCTCTGCATCTTGGGGTTCGTCAACAACAAATAACTCCTGACAAACTGGACCGTTTGATATGGACGACTGAACAAATGAATGATGGGAATCGGCAGCATAAAACCATGATCAGAACACTCCTGTTCTCTAGTATATCCAGTGGGTCCGAAGGGAGTTTTTTCCCCTCAAAAATAGTAGACATACCACTGTACATGTACTTCAATAAACACGTGTTTTGAGTTTACCTGTACAGGTCTCTAATGGACAGATAGCCCTCCTCGCTGCCAATGACCACAGACTCCCCAGACACGCACATGTCCGTCATCTGCTCCTTCAGAGGCTCCCGGCAAAGTGGTTTTCCATTCACAGAGTAAAGGTGGAGGGCGTTTTTATCCTGAAACAGGAAGACAACGGAGTTCATTCCCCGTCCGCGATGTTTGGGCGAACACAAGCTATCGCCGCACCTTTAGCGTTGCCTTGCCCTCCAGGCAGGTGTGGACCAGCAAGTGGCCCTCCCAGGACACGGCCAGGTGCAGGACGGAGAGCGGCAAGGAGCTGTCGCACGGCGGCCGCAAGCAACGCACGTACTGACCTTTGCGCACCGTGTGGATGATCACGACCCCGTTCTGATGCACGCAGAAGGAGAACGAGAGCACTTAGTGGGTCGAGGCCCCCCAGCTTTAAAACAAGGGGTTGGTGCCCTCCCACAGTTTTCAAATAAACACCATTTTGGGCCTGATTTACTAAGATAGCTTACGTTGAACAACGTGCAATCCATAAAACTGTGTGTACTATGCGTGTAATTAACAGGTAAAGACCACCCTATTTAAATGAGGTTTTTGCGTGTACTGATTGATAAATTGAAACTTTTATTAGTAGTTTGCACAGTACAGTACATATTCCGTACAATTGACCACTAAATGGCAACACCAGAATAAGTTTTTCAACTTGCTTAAGTCGGGGTCCACGTTAATCAATTTATACTACGCAGCTTTTAACCATGAAGACACTCATTTACTGCACATTCATGTTATCCTGCTCCCACCTTTGGTGTTTTGTCTTGTTTTGAAACATGCAACAGACATGTACCACTTTTGATGGGCATTTTAGACGCAGAACTGCAGTGCATCTACATTGGAACCCACTTTCTTACCACCCCGCTGATGGAAGATGCTGGCACTAACTTCGAGCATACCCTTGAATGTTCCATACAGAATAAAATGCATATTGCAAGACGTTTTTTCCATAGGTTAAAAATATATTTTCTATATGAAAAATATGAACGCCAGCAGACACCAAACGCATCAGTTGTATTTGTTTTAATCAGCCTTTAAAGTCATCCAGCAGCTATAAAATTATGAAATGATATTGCTGAATAGACGATATGTGTAATATTTTTACGTATGACAGTCCATAAATGTTGACAAACATACACAGCGTGATCAATGCCTTTCTCACTGCCAGTTTGCACGGCCTTTCATCCAGCAGCTATAAAATCATAAAGTGATATTGCTGAATAGACTATATGTCTAATATTTTTACATATGACAGTCCATAAATGTTGACAATCATACACAATGTGATCAACGCCTTTCTCACAGCCAGTTTGCACGGCCTTTCCAGACGTACGAACTATGAACGCAAAACAGCGGCCGCAGAATAATTTCAGCCTTAATAAATCACACTGTGTGCGCAAAATAATTACATTTGCTCCTCCCAGTATTGTGAGCAATCTGATGATCGGCACATATTTGGCATATTCATGTAGACCACGTTAAATGACTAAGCTAACTCCTTATTCTTCTCTACTTTTTGACCTCGGGGCCCAATTCAAATATTAACACTGATATATCTTATTCTTGATTTTTATCACATTCAATATTTATATCTAACCTACTTCCAGTTAACTACCCTGTCAAATGATATGAAATCATGTGCTAATCACACACAGTATTATTTATTTAACACATAAACTTTGGGCTTATGTCAGGCTGATTAGAAGAATACTAACCAAAGTACTTGTACTGCATAAGAAGGGACTAACAAAATACTGATGAAAAATAAATTTACATACAATATGTTGTGCTAAAATAAGTTAAATTGATAACGATTATGTTTCTAAACAAAATTGTTAATAAAATTAAACTTTGGTCATATTTTTTGCGCTGAAGAAACTTTTCTATGACTTTAGTTTTAGACTTCTTCTGTTTGTTTTTTATTGTCATAACTGCCACAAGTGAAGTGAAGTGAATTATATTTTATATAGCGCTTTTCTCTAGTGACTCAAAGCGCTTTACATAGTGAAACCCAATATCTATGTTACAATTAAACCAGTGTGGGTAAAGTGTCTTGCTTAAGGACACAACAGCAGTGACTAGGATGGCGGAAGCGGGAATCGAACCTGGAACCCTCAAGTTTCTGGCACGGCCACTCTACCAACCGAGCTATACCGCCCCAAGTGGTGGAAAAGTGTAATATAACTGAGGACCGTTGCGGCCAACAGCTGAGAAACTGGTACTTTTGACGGTCTTCTAAGGCAGGGGTAGGGAACCTATGGCTCTAGAGCCGGATGTGGTTCTTTTGATGACTGCATCTGGCTCTTAGATAAATCTTAGCTGACATTTGTCAGGCTTTCCCCTGACAGCTTGTCTGTGTTTTAGTTTTTTCCTCTGCATTTGTCGGTTTACTCTGTGTTTAGTATTTTGTCCTTAGTTCCTGCCTAGAGCTCTTATTTTGTCAGCTCCCTGTCTTGTTCCCTGAGTGCTGTGTTCCTCCTCAGCTGCGGCTGATTGACACCTGGCCACACCTGTTGCCAATCAGCTCGCTCCTATTTGTACCTCCTTTGTCTTGTGTCAGTTGCTGGATCATTGTATTGTCATTTGTATTGTTGTTACCTCATGTCACTCTTGTGTCTTTGCTACCTGTCATGTCTGGCATCATTTCAGCTATTACCTGTCGTGCTACATCTTGTCCTGGTCGTCGTAGCGGTAAGCTGTTTTTGTTAGCCATTAGCTATTTCCAGTTTTTCTGTTTGTTATCCTCTAGCTTCCATGCTAAAGTTTGTTTTTGTTTTTCTAGCTCCCAGTGTTAGCTCTCTTAGTTTGTTATTCCGCCCACGTGCGTGCTTTTTGTTTGTTCTTGTGTAGTTTTAATTAAATCAGGTTTTCCTATACCATGCCTGCCTCCGTCTCTGCATCTTGGGGTTCAACAACAAATAACTCTGACAACATTGCTTAACAGGATAAGTAACAAATAATTCCGCTGGTCATTACGATGTTTTTTAAATGTATTTATTATTATTATTATTATTTTTTTTTTTTTTTTATGTTTTGTATTGTGTTTTTATATGTTAAATGGATCTTAAGGTCTGCGATAAATATTGATGATGATGTTAAAAATAACCACGTATTAACTAGACTACAAAGCCATCAGCAAAACCATGCACCACCAGAAGTCGCCTTAATGGTAAGAAGTATTTTATTAATTCTTGGTTACCTTCAGAATAACAATGTTATTAAAAAGAAAAACAGACTTATTATACTCTAAAATTGTTGGATCTTACTTAAAAATGCACACATTTAGTTGTATTCAGTGTTAAAGAATATTATATGGCTCTCATGGAAATATATTTTAAAATATTTGGCTTTCATGGCTCTCTCAGTCAAAGAGGTTCCCGACTTCTGCTCTAAGGGGTCCTGGCGACCCAACAATGGTTAAGAAACACTCACTAAGGAGACGCAATCGTCTTTGCACAAGTTTCGCAGATCAGCTTTGTGCGCTATCAAGTTTGCACGTGTTTTACTACACGCAAACCTTTAGTAGACCAGGCCCTTAATGTAGTGATTAACGTGTTCAACCTAAACGAGTGTCTTCACTCTCACCCGTGATCCGGACACGGCCATGTCCAGCTCTGTGCTGATACTGACGCTGACCACCTCGTCCGTGTGGCCGTGCAACACTTGAACAGGTTTGGGATGCAGGCCGACAGGAGTGGCGCCCTGCGACGAAGAGAAGAGAGAGGAAACATCAGCCGTGGTACAGAAACAAGCTCAAACAACTTTTGTTTTTATGCCATTTGATCGACCAGCAAGGATGCAACAAATCACTGTCGCGGCGGCATTAACCAGAAGTCCCTTGCCGCATGGCGCCTTCAATTTTGAAGCTTTACTCACTATATATTTTTTCAAATCAAAGTTTACATATGTTTGGCTTAAAGTTAGTCTTGAATGATGTCTTATATGTATAACAGTACAGTACTTGACTTATTGTCTAATATGTTGTGGTGATTAAAATAGATATTTACCAAGGGGAAAGAGGTGGAGCCATTGTTTACGTGCAGGATTTTCATGTTTGAAGTGTCTGCCTCATCAATAACACATTTCCACATTCGTGGGCTTTTGACGCGGGCGATGTCATTCGGCAACTCATGCCACTCATACATGATAAAATATGAGGAAATGTAAAATATCTGATTGCTGTAATCTACTGTATATATACAAACTACATTTGATTACATTATGAATGGGTTTATTATTATGAGTAAATGTGGATAAAATGACATATGGTAATAACAGTAAATTTTCTTTATATATTGTTTTTTTTCGGATGACGATATTGTATTCAAGATGCTATTTCTGAATTTTGTAGACGGCATTATGTTTTGTGTTCGAACAAAAATTAACCAAGGGACAAAGGCTGGCTTTTTTGTCTGTCTACACACTGTATCTGCTTGTAAGTACTCCGTGTGTGTGCACTGCCGAACATGTTCCTCTGCTCGTAAAACCAGCAATGTCACCACGTGATGATGCGCAGTCATGCCCGAAAAAAACAAATATATATGGGGAACTTGTACTTTTCAAATTGAGTACAGTACTGTTTTGGATTCATTAGTACCGTGATACTATACAATAGGGGTGTGGGAAAAAATCGATTCGAATACGTTGTGCGATTCAGAATCGATTCTCATTTTTTAAAAATTTATTTTTTCGTTGTTGATTTTTTTTTTTTAATCAATCCAACAAACCACTACATAGCAATACCATAACAATGCAATCCAATTCCAAAACCAAACCTGACCCAGCAACACTCAAAACTGCAATAAACAGAGCAATTGAGAGGACACAAACACGACACAGATCAAACCAAAAGTAGTGAAACAAAAATGAATATTATCAACAACAGTATCAATATTAGTTATAATTTCAGCATAGCAGTGAGTAAAAATCCCTCATTGACATTATCATTAGACATTTATATATAAAAAAAAAGAACAATAGTGTCACAGTGGCTGACACTTGCATCGCATCTCATAAGCTTGACAACACACTGTGTCCAATGTTTTTACAAAGATAAAATAAGTCATAGTTTTGGTTCGTTTAATAGTAAAACAAATTTACATTATTGCAATCCGTTGATAAAACATTGTCCTTTACAATTATAAAAGCTTTTTTAAAAAAAAATCTACTACTCTGCTTGCATGTCAGCAGACTGGCGTAGATCCTGCTGAAATCCTATGTATTGAATGAATACAGAATCATTTTGAATCGGAAAAATATCGCTTTTGAATCGAGAATCGAATCGAAAAAAATCGATATATATCATCGAATCGTGACCCCAAGAATCAATATTCAATCGAATCGTGGGACACCCAAAGATCCACAGCCCTACTATACAAGTACCGGTATACATACAACCCGAGCTGCAACTATGAAAATATATAAATTCGTAAAAAGGAATCATACTTGGCAAAAAATTAGACGCGAGAAATGAAAGGTTACTATATATTCTAGCTCGCTGTATGAGTTGACTGATGCTCTGACCTGCTGCAGAACATGCCACACCATGCAGGTTGTGTCCTTGGATCCTGACATCAGGTGGATGCCGCAGTGGTCTGTTGCCAGGCAGGTTACAATATCTGGAGAAGATGTAAGATATGAGACATTGTGCGATGGGGCTCTTCACAATCTTGACCAAAAATCTCCCTGGGAGAATGAAAAAAGAGCTACAAAGATCAAACAGCGTCTAAGTTCCGTAAACACACCCATGTGACGAATATGTTGCCCCACAGTCTTGCCCTTGACAAGCGATGTGACCCGGAGGCTGTTGTCCCAGTGGCCACCGCTGAAGAGCAACTTTCCGTCATGCGAGATTACAAACAGGCTCGTTGTTACCTCCACGCCAGGGGCCAAGGGTCCGGACAGGAAACGCTGCGTCCTGGAAGGCAGGTTTAAGTACATGTGCTGAGTGAAAGCAGTGCTTTTCCTCAAACAGACTCTTTGATAGGGCTGGATTACGGCAAAACTAATAATCACAATTACAATGATTTATAGTAAATCACGATTAATAACACGGTTATTCATTAATTTGAAAACACAAGTATTCATTGTACCAGCAAAACTCAACTTTAAATAATAGTAAGGAATTAAGAAGTAAAATAATAATAATGGTCACAAAATAAATTAAAACAACAATTGCAAAACAATAAAACCATAACTTTCAGCTTTGTCAATTAAAATGTTTTAAAATTTATTTTTTTACCTTATTTTACCAAAAAGGAGTGTGTGCTTTTTCTGTCATAAATACAATGAATGCAAAAATCCTCAAATTTATTAGTGCAATTTGGACAGTTTTGACCAATTATGTCAAAACATAATATTTTTTGCAAGTATATCAATAAGTGCTTTAAATACATAATGCTGGTGTAAGGTACTGTTTTAAAAAAAACTTTATTTTGTTAGTGCAGTCAGACCAGATGTTGCGCACTGCGCTGTTATTCTGAAGGGTGGAAGTGTGCTGCTGTTCAGAGCTTGACAAGTAAGGAGACGTCTAGAGGCTGTTTAAAAAAAAGATATTGAATTGAAATAAAGTATTTATTTCAAACCTGCACAGTACAAGATAGTCTTTTAAGTTGAGACTGCTGATTGTATATTGATCTTACATCCATGATGTCGTTCACAACACAAGCAGATGAGATGTTTTAATGGTGTGTTTATGTTTGTTTGTACATTGATGTTACATCCATGATGTCGTTCACAACAAGCAGATGAGATATTTTATTGGTGTGTGGCTTGTTCTTGCTAGTTTTAGCTTCGTAGTTTAGTGGCATTGACATTTAGTTTAGGACGTGTTTCGGGGTGAATTTGCGGTCCCGGGAACATTATTTTCCCATTAAAATTTTCCTTTTACTCGCAATGACAACATCTTTGTCCCATTTATGTCAATTTCACTGATATTCTGCGTTGAACAGCAGATTCTGTTTTGTTTGCCAATTCTGTTACGTCAACATAGAAATGCCTTTTATTAGGGACCGAATGTCCCTTTGGGACAGAGGAGCCTATTGAATTTCTAGCGTTTTATTCTTTCTTTCTTTATTATTATTCCGCAGCTTTGAGCTGTAATTTGACCCCCTTAACATCCTTCAAAACTCACCAAATTTGACACACACATCAGGACTGACGATCATTGCGATTTTAATCAAAAAAACCTAACCCCAAAACTAAAAATTGCGCTCTAGCGCCCCTTAGGAAGAAAACACGGACAAAACTGCCTGTAACTTCCAGTAAGAATGTTGTAGTGACATGAAACAAAAACCTCTATGTAGGTCTCACTTAGACCTAGATTTCATACAGTGACACCCTTCAGCAAAAATCAACAGGAAGTTTGCAATTCCCTCTTCGAAACAAAAGTTTTGTAAAAACACTCACCTTTGCCTCTTTGAGCTGTAATTTGACCCCATACCGTCTGCTGCTGGTGCGCACGCACCAACATTTGTGAGGGAGGGGCTGTGATCGTCTATACACAAGCCGGTATCTTTTAAAGTTGTCATTTGCCTGCATATCGTAAAAACAACTGTCCAACATTTTACAACTAATTGTAAACTTATAGGTGCCGACCATCAGGGCCGTGTTGCGACGAGAAAGTGTGTCGATGTCAAGATATTACGCCATGTTGGTAAGTCTATCTGTTTGCTAATAGTAGCTACTATGGCTGTGAATCTTTGGGTGTCCCACGATTCGATTCAATATCGATTCTTGGGTTCACGATTCGATAATATATCGATTTTTTTCGATTCGATTCGATTCTCAATTCAAAAACGATATTTTTCCGATTCAAAACGATTCTGTATTCATTCAATAGATAGGATTTCAGCAGGATCTACCCCAGTCTACTGACATGCTAGCAGAGTAGTAGATTTTTTTTTTTAAAAAGCTTTTATATTGTAAAGGACAATGTTTTATCAACTGATTGCAATAATGTAAATTTGTTTTAACTATTAAACGAACCAAAACTATGACTTATTTTATCTTTGTGAAAACATTGGACACAGTGTGTTGTCAAGCTAATGAGATGCGATGCAAGTGTAAGCCATTGTGACACTATTGTTCTTTTTTTTAATTTTTATAAATGTCTAATGATAATGTCAATGAGGGATTTTTAATCACTGCTATGCTGAAATTATAACTAATATTGATACTGTTGTTGATAATATTCATTTTTGTTTCACTACTTATGGTTTGTTCTGTGTCGTGGTTGTGTCTCCTTAATTGTTCTGTTTATTGCAGTTCTGAGTGTTGCTGGGTCAGGTTTGGTCTTGGATTTGGATTGCATTGTTATGGTGTTGCTGTGTATTGTTATGTTGGATTAATTTAAAAAAATAAATAAATAAATTGTTTTTTTTAAATCGATTTTTTAAAAATGAGAATTGATTCTGAATCGCACAACGTATTCGATTCGTATTCGAATCGATTTTTTCCAACACCCCTAGTAGCTACTAGCCGTATCCATGTATTTTCAATGGGTGGTTAGCATCGGGTTTTAATCCCGTTTCCTCCTATGTTTCTGCTCCGATTGAATTTCTTTTTATATCGAGTCTTTATTTTGGGTACTTACATATGGTGCCTCCAAGTCTGATGTATAATACATGTGCATACAACTTTTTCTCTGTGTAATAATCCATCCATCCATCTTCTAACGCTTATCCTGGCTTGGGTCGCGGGGGCAGCAGCCAAAGCGGTCCCGTCCATCGCTGCTTGCAGCTTTAATTTTTGTAGAGTTTAAAATCAATTAGGTTTACTAGCACGCTGTCATATATATAGTAGGAACCGTGGGAAGCCGGAATCAAAATTAAAATGTGATTAATTGCCCAGCCCTACTCTTTGGTTTCATGTTATGCATGCTGGTAGGTGGATGTAGTTTTCTCACTTGGTGTTGGACACTGTGGGGTCCTTAATGAAGGTGAAGTAGTTGGAGATGTTCCTGTTGTAAGGCAGCCACCCGTGGGTCCCGAACAGACAGTTCCGACTTACGGTCACCTGCAAAAAAATGTATCAATTAAAGTGTTTTATTTGGCGCTAATCCAAATTAGGATTGTTTTGTTGACATATCTGATTTTGTGTGTGCTTTTCTAGTTAATTGTTGATCAAGAAATATATATATATGTATGCCAACCAGAGTGTCTGGGCTGCCTTGACTGATGAAGGAGTGTGACTGATTCTTTGGAACAACAGCTTTAACAAGTGGAGCATTGTCACTAATGCCCTGCAGCGACAGAGGAAGAGACACGTGTGAGACACATGGAATGATATGCTCCATATTAGAGGATCCAAACCTCAACAAAGAAGGACTTTAGGTCGCTGAGGTTTTCAAACATGCTTAGAGAACACGAGTCCAGCTGGGCCTTCCTCTTCTCCACTTCCTCTTGAGAGAGACGTACTGGATGGGGCTCCTGCCCACACATGGAATGATCATGCTTATTCTTGGTTCTACAAAACAGTATCATGTCCATGGAATGTGCTGTACCTTGAGAAGCTGGCATGGTGTCTGCCCAAAGTGTCTGATCATGCCTTCCAGGGCTTTTCGTTCCTTTTCATCAGTTATGGCGTCGAGGTCCACTGCCCCTGCACAGCCCAGCCAATGTTAAAAAATACTGAACCTAGAATGTATTTACTAAAATCTATGTACTGTACTCGATGGGCGTCCAAACCTTTAGAAAGTTGGCTGCATGTAAAGAAACTATACATTTATATAAGTACATACATAACCATACACACACATATATGTATATATATATATATATATATATATATTTATATACATACATATAAAATATATTATATACATATATATACATATACATATATATATATATATATATATATATACTTGACTATACATATATATAATATATATATATATATATACACACACACACACACACATACTGTATGTATATACTAGATTATATATATATATATATATATACATATACATACACATATACATACACACATAACCATTCATATATTTTACACATGTACATATATGTGTCTGTACATACTATATTAATATGGTCGATATATAGATAAAAAATTAATATAATTGAATATTAAGAGTATGTGAAAGTTTGACTCCTACCTTGTTTACTTCTGTGACGACCTTCTTAAAGTTATGCAATTGATCAGAAATATCAAGCAGCTAAATGCACCCAAACGTGGATAAGTGTGGAGTTAGTGTTTCACACTTTTCCCATCATGGCTGTAATTTAGAATTTTTAGACATTTTTCATTATATCAAAAATGTTCAGTGAGCAGGTTTTGTTATGTGACTAGTATGTTGACCGTTATGTTACGTGCATTATTATTATAATTGGTTTTTTGCATCATGACTAGGGAAGGTTGTTAGGATTGTGTCGTATAGGAATTGCTGTGCTGTTATTTCAAAGTACATTCAAAGGTAATTGATTGGATTTAATCACATTGTCCACAAGATGGCAGCAAATATGCAGCATTCTGCATGTATTCTGCTTCTTAATTAAGATTAAATTGAAATCACTCTGCAGTGCGATGCTTTGTTGAACTCATGATGTCTGACGGGCCCAGTTTGGACCCGCCTGGACTATAGGCAGTAGTGTGTGATATTACAAAGATGGTGCCAGGATGACTACTCGGGGTGTTTACCCTCATATGTGCAGTAGTAGAAGACGTTGAGGGCCTCCACTGCTGCAGGACCTCTCTGCTTGTAACCAAAGATCAGGTCGATCCATTCGTTAAGGTGCGCTGACACGTGCTCAGATTCCTGTCAGAGCATCACACAATTAATCAAAGTTTATTTGTAGCCTTTAATCACAAGTGCCTCAAAGGGCTTCAAAAAGCAACAACGAAATCCGCTGATCCGAACCTACATCCGGGCAAAGAAAAACTCCAAAAACCCAAGTCATTAAGCTTAAAAAACGATGTACAGTAGTGTATTTAGGGATAGATACCTTCTGTATTTTGGCAGGTAACCGACCCAAGATTCAAATAATATCAAACCGTATCATATTTCGATACATTTGTTGGACGTCACGTCATGTTTGGTTCTAGACACTCAAGCGAAAACACGTGTATTTGTAGTGGGCAGCCTCTTAGTAATGTTGCACTATTGCGTGACAACAAAGAAAAACATGCCTAATAGAAAGCACCCAAAAGTAAGACGCCACTTTTCAAAATGCGCTAGCTCGATGCTAATTTAAATTGCCATTATAGCCATTACCATGAAACTGATTCGCGTTAGTAATTTTGCATGGTGATTTCATCAGCACCTCCAAGTCCGAATACATGGTTCTCGCCTGGAAAAGGGTGGAGTGCCATCTACGGGTTGGGGA
Source organism: Nerophis ophidion (assembly GCF_033978795.1). NCBI lineage: Eukaryota > Metazoa > Chordata > Actinopteri > Syngnathiformes > Syngnathidae > Nerophis > Nerophis ophidion. The sequence goes on from NC_084637.1 coordinate 36,607,001, forward strand.
GGAGATCTTGCCCCAAGTGGAGGAGTTCAAGTACCTCGGAGTCTTGTTCACGAGTGAGGGAAAAGTGGATCGTGAGGTGGACAGGCGGATCGGTGCAGCGTCTTCAGTAATGTGAAGAAGGAGCTGAGCCGGAAGGCAAAGCTCTCAATTTACCGGTCGATCTACGTTCCCATCCTCACCTATGGTCATAAGCTTTGGATTATGACCGAAAGGACCAGATCATGGGTACAATTGGCCGAAATGAGGATTCCTCCGCCGGGTGGCGGGTCTCTCCCTTAGAGATAGGGTGAGAAGCTCTGTCATCCGGGGGGTGCTCAAAGTAAAGTCGCTGCTCTTCCACATCGAGAGGAGCCAGATGAGGTGGTTTGGGCATCTGGTCAGGATGCAACCCGAGCGCCTCCCTGGGGAGGTGTTTTGGGCACGTCCGACCGGTAGGAGGCCACAGGGAAGACCCAGGACACGTTGAGAAGACTACGTCTCCCGGCTGGCCTGGGAACGCCTCGGGATCCCCCGGGAAGAGCTGGACGAAGAGGCCGGGGAGAGGAAAGTCTGGGCTTCCCTGCTTAGGCTGCTGCCCCCGCGACCCGACCTCGGATAAGCGGAAGAAGATGGATGGATGGATTTCATCACTTCCAAATTAGGTCGACCTCTGCTGCCTGCACTTCATTACCAATACAAGATAACTCCTATTTGTCAAGAAATTTACACAAAGTTTGGATATTTTTCAGGAATATATTTTCTGTCATCCTCATGTCCATCCATTTCTGTCGCGTTCTTTGATGGAATCACTGAACATGAAAATCGCTGCGCTCCTTTAAGGAGCCCCTGCTCCAAGAGTTGCGAACGAAGGCTTGTCAAGGACTCCATCGCTACAGTAATAATAATAATAACAATAATAATGGATTTATAGACACTTAAAGCTCTTCAAAGAGAACTGAGAACCCATCATTCGAATACTACGCATTCATGCCCTGTAGGCGGTAAGTTATATTTGTAGCCACAGCTGGACTGGCTTCGACTCACGGTGGTTCTGGACTAATGTGGTCTAGACGCTGCAAAAAGGGAGAAATGTACCTTAAAGGCCTACTGAAACCCACTACTACCGACCACGCAGTCTGATAGTTTATATATCAATGATGAAATATTGACATTGCAACAAATGCCAATTTAAAATTTCCCGCGAAGTATCCTGTTGAAAATGTCGCGGAATGATGAAGCTTATGTTGACGCGTGCTTGTGACGTTATTGGGAATGGGTGGCAGCGGCGGCGGCGCCGATGACCAAGAAGAACGCGGAGTTGGAATATAATTACAACACTTTATGTACATATTTATACACATATTTATATAATATTTACATATTTATATAATAAGTAACTACAAGCTCCACTCACAGAAAGAGTCCCATTTCTTTTATGAGCGGTCGAGCGAGTCAAAAGCCTAAAATAATTTAAAAAAATAAACTTTTTATTTTATTTTTTTATTTGTGGCGGGCGTAATTCTTTTGTGGGGGGCCGCCACAAATAAATGAATGTGTGGGAAACCCTGCACATATATTAAAACGCTATATTTATCTAATCCATTATTATTAATATTACTTTCCACAAGTCATACTTAATAGTCTTAAATAAATGCAAAACTAAGAGTATTGTTTTTTGGGTGGCAACCTTAATTCCTTTCGACACCTAAACTTAACCTAGCCCTAGCCGGTAACCCCATAGAACAGGTAGACAAGGCAAAATTGCATGGCATTGCCTATATGGTCAACGCTCATGGACCGAGCATAAAAATACAATAGTTAGCAAACTAGGTCGAGGTATAGCAGTCACGAGAAAGTCTTCTTCCTATGTATCCGGGGTCAAGTTTGTAAATCGTTAATTTTGTGTCCCTCGGATTATAGGTCAATACAAATCTTGTTAAATGACAGATTGATTAGAAGAGGGCTGCTGGACATGCTCTGGGCTGTTCTAATAGAAATAGCATTGATAAGATGCACTCCAGCCTCTCGGGCCCAATATTTAGCAAAGGATTTCTTCAGGTTTGGCCATACTTTTTTGTTGTGTTACCAACTCAAAATTTCCCGCATTTTTGTTTGACCAGATCGACGATTGCATTGATGCACATAATTACAATACAAGATACGCTGTTAACGGTCGTGTTGTCATACCTTTTTCAAAAACAAACACAATGTAAAAAAACAGTCATTTATAGAGCCGTTGCTTATTGCAGGGGTGTCAAACTTATTTTTATTGAGGGCCACATCGCAATAATAGCTGCATTTATAGGGCCACTTTTTTAAAATGAACTAAAATTATGCATGCGTGCAATAACTTTTTCACATTTATATCAATGCTGTCAAATTATAACTTGACAGCATTGATATAAATGTGTACCAATATTTACCTCATATTATTACATTATTGCCTGTGCACTTGATTTTTAGATTTTTTTCATGTACAAATTAATGGATGCATCATACATAAAGGTGACAGGCAAATATTCAACGCTTTATGTTTATCTTTACTAACCTATTTTTGTAATACACGATATAATAATGTATAGGGATGTCCGATAATATCGGACTGACGATATCATCGGCCAATAAATGCTTTAAAATGTAAAATCGGATATTATCGGTATCAATTTCAAGATTATCGGTATCAGTTTAAATAAGTAAAATTTATGACTGTTTAAAACGCCGCTGAGCACCCATGCGTTGGGAGAGGTACAGAGCGGCAATGAACCTTAAAGACACTTCCTTTGCGTGCCGGCCCAGTCACATAATATCTACGGCTTTTCAGATTCACAATTGAATGCAACGCATACTTGATCAACAGCCATACAGGTCACACTGAGGGTGGCGGTATAAACAACTTTAACACTGTTACAAAAATGCGCCCCACTGTGAACCCACACCGAACAAGAATGACAAACACATTTCTGGAGAACATCCGCACCATAACACAACATAAACACAACAGAACAAATACCCAGAATCCCTAGCAGTACTAACTCTTCCGGCGACGCTACAATATACACCCCCGCTACCCCATCTCCCACCTCAAATTTGGGAGCATGGCCTAAATTCCAAGCTGCTGTTTTGAGGCATGTTAAAACAAAATTATTCACTTTGTGACTTCAATAATAAATATGGCCGTGCCATGTGGGCATTTTTTTCCATAACTTGAGTTGATTTAGTTTGGAAAACCTTGTGACATTGTTGAATGCATTCAGCGGGGCATCACAACAAAATTAGCCACAATAATGTGTTAATTCCACAACTGTATATATCGGTATCAGTAATTAAGAATTGGACAATATCGGAATATCGGATATCGGTAAAAAAGCCATTATTGGAAATCTCTAATAATGTAATATTTGGCATGACAAGATAATAGCATTTAATAGATACATTTTTTCCTTGTCAAAATCGAAATAATTATTTTCATTTGGTAAAAAAAATGTACGAAGGGAATAAGCGGTAGAAAATGGATGAATGTAAAAAAATTTTTTTTTATAAACACACACTTTTCCCAAGCTTTTGCGGGACTCATACAATGATGTGGCCTGGGCCTTGAGTTTGACACCTGTAGCTTATTGGAATTATATACCACTCGATATTCGTCTAATAAAAGAGTACAAAGGTCTTTACCGGAATGAAAGTGACCACAGTCACTAAACTAAATTATTTTGTGTTATTTCATGTGTTATTTAGATTTTTCATGTTTATTAGTGCAATGTAATCCTTTTTATACATACATTGATAGTGATAAATTATATAGTGAACTCATGTAGAATCTTTTATTAGTATTTTTCTTTTCTTTAAACAGTTTCCTATTATGTAACGTTTTGTGTAGATCCCAGTAAGCTGACTGCCATGGCGTCAGCTAATGGGGATTTTCAAATAAAAAAGCAAATACTCCTATGACATGCAGGTAGATGTACCCGTGGAACACGCCGAAAGGTCTACACTGGCAATATGCAATAAATAGCAAAGAGCAGGAAAAGTGGAGCGGAATCTCACCAGGGCTTTGCGGTGTTTGCAGATAAAGTCCTCAGGAGACGTGGCCCATTTAGGCAGAATGACATCATTTATTCTTTCTTTGGTTATCTGCCTGCGACCGAGGTCAAAGCCTGAGTGAGTGACAGCAGGGTACAAAAGGAGCGGAGTTAACCCAGTGTGCAAAAGCCCCTTGTGTTCGAACCGTGGTAAGCCTCACCATTATGGTTCTCAAGAAACTCGGGGAAGTAAAAGAACTCCGGGATGAGCTCCTTGACATCATTGGGGTTGTCCATGAGGGTCTGCCATGTTGCCGGAATGGAGTGGAACTGGCGGTCGGCACAGTCGAACCTGAGCGCAGTGAGACATGAGCATACTTGCCAACCCTCCCGGATTTTCCGGGAGACTCCCAAAATTCAGCGCCTCTCCCGAAAACCTCCCGGGACAAATTTTCTCCCGAAAATCTCCCGAAATTCAGGCGGAGCTGGAGGCCACACCCCCTCCAGCTCCATGAGAACCTCACTCAGCAATGTTGTGACCCTCTTAAACAGGACCATATTGCCATCTACTGTACATAGAATAGAATGGAATGTGAATATATTCTACATATATTCTACATTTAAGTGCAGTCAAAGAACATGCATTAGGGAGTCTGTTCTGAAGTCCATAGTAAAGAGACGTAACTTCATCACGTCGCCTGGTTATTGACTCCAACCCAATATATTACACCGTCGACGAGCAAAATGAAGGATTAAGCTTGCAAGTTCCAGAACGATTGAAAACAAGAATTTCAGTTTATCCAGGAGAGTTTGCAGGGGAAGGGGTATGTTGCCTGTAAATTTTGTAGAACAGACTTCTCCATTGAACACGGCGGCCGAACGGATATACTCAGCCATGAACGGTCAGCGAAACACAAAGCGTCCGCAGCGCAGCATCGTCCACAACCCAGTATTATGGGCCACCTCGCAAAATGGAGACCCAATGGTGTAACTTATGCTGAGACAAAGATGGCGATGCTGATAGCTGGAAGCAACATCCCGTTCTCATTTGCAGATGTCTACAACAATTTTGTGATATATGTTCCCGGATTCGGAGATCGCTCGCCAATACGCAAATGGCAGAACAAAGGTTACTCAAATAGTGAAAGGTTAAGTGTTGTTGGTTTTTTTTTTAGTGACCAGCAAGCACAGTACAGTTAGTAGAACAACTGTGTTTTTATTATTGTGTATTTGATAGGTGCCGTCAGAAATTCAACAATTTATTTTATTTATATATATAATAAAATAAATATATATAGCTATTATTCACTGAAAGTCAAGTATTTCATACACACACATATATATATATATATATATATACATATATATATATATACATATATATACATATATATATATATATATATATATATATATATATATATATATATATATATATATATATATACATATATATATATATATATATATATATATATATATATATATATATATATATATATATATATATATATATATATATATATATGAAATACTCGAGTTGGTGAATTATACTCCTCCCCTCTTAACCACGCCCCCCTCCCCAACCACACCTCCGCCCCACTTCCGACCACCCCCCCACCATCTCCCGAAATCGGAGGTCTCAAGGTTGGCAAGTATGGACATGAGAAACGTGTAGGAAAATCCGACCCTTTTAGGCTGAAGGTTTAAAACACTCTGCTTACCGTCCGCTCTGCAGCTGGATGTGCAGGGAGGTGAAGGGCTCCACTCGGATGAGGTAGTGCATCACCCCGGCGGCACTGGAATAGTGGGTGCCATAATGGAACTTGTCTGTGGTGCCGGTTGGGTCCTCAAAGCTGTCATACCTGGCAGACACGGAGCCCATAATGAGGATTGTTAGGGACGGAAAAGCGCTTCAAAATATGTTTTTCATCTGAAACGTACCTTTCTCGAACTGCTTTGGCGTTGCGGTTGTTCTGTACCGCCACTGGCTTTGACAAGTCCCTGAACACCCGTGGATCCGAAAGGTCCAGCTTTTCTGACGTGTAGTCAGCCAGAACCCAGGGAAACTGACAACAGGGGTAGACGCAGAAAGAGTTTAAACGCGGTAGCTCATAGTGGCGGATCCTTCTGTTTAGTGGTTCAACGCACCACTGGGTACTGTGCCAGGTCGTTGTACGTTCTGCCCGCAATTGTGTTGAGTTGCATCAGGTAGTCAAAGTTGGAAATCTCCCGATTCACCCATTTCTGTGAAAAATTTGACCCGAAAAGCATGAAATTCGATTACAGTGGAACCTCGATTTACGAACCCCTCTTTTTGCTAACTTTTCGATTTACAGACTTTTCGATTGAGCCAAATATGCCTCTGTGTGCAAACCATTTCTCGTCGTATGACTGCTTCATTAATTTATTCGTTTTGTGAGCCGCTAGAAGCTTCAAGGCGCAGCCATTTTAGGGACTTCACTTCCTGTGAAGTACACTACATACGGGTGCAGCAATTTTGGAGAGGGCAGAGCCCTTTATGCCACATCCTTTACTTACTTGGTTGCCACTTCTCAGTGTTTCAGATTGTGTTGCTTTTCACGCAATTCACCAATTTTTGTCTATTTTCGACAAACCAGACTGGAAATATGAAGGGAATCGCTGTGGACTTAGACTTAGAGAGGAGCGGGGGAACCCAGAAAGAAGAGGATTCTCCTTCCAAGCAGTAACACACTGATCTTTCTCCCTGCCACCTACTCTTTCTGCCTCCTCTCCCTTCTTCGCCTTGTGCTTCTGCCTTCTCTACTCCAAACATTCCCTGACAGCAAGGTAAGAAAAATTTTACTTTTTATCTTACTATTTTAGCTACATGGTTGTTAATGTTTTTGAGAAAACCAAAGGGACTTCAGTGTGGGCGCGTTGACAGTTCAACTTGCCGTTGTTTTAGAATAATTAAATATGTATGTATATATATATATATATATATATATATATATATATATATATATATATATACATATATATATATACATATATATACACTGTATACACATTTATATGTACATATATGTATAAAATATATGTATATGTATTTATATATGTATGTATGTATGTATGTATATATATATATATATAAAAGATAATCACACTTTGAATACACTATAATATATATATATATATATATCTATATATTATAGTGTATTCAAAGTGTGATTATCTTTTATATATATATATAAAGCGGTTATTCATCCTCTTCTTAAAAGACCTAACCTCGATCCTGACCTCATGGTAAACTACCGACCGGTGTCTCACCTTCCCTTTATTTCAAAAATCCTCGAAAAAATTGTTGCGGAGCAGTTAAATGAACACTTAGCGTCTAACAATCTATGTGAAACCTTTCAATCCGGTTTCAGGGCAAATCACTCCACGGAGACAGCCCTCGCAAAAATGACTAATGATCTATTGCTAACGATGGATTCTGATGCGTCATCTATGTTGCTGCTCCTCGATCTTAGCGCTGCTTTCGATACTGTCGATCATAATATTTTATTAGAACGTATCAAAACACGAATTGGTATGTCAGACTTAGCCCTGTCTTGGTTTAACTCTTATCTTACTGATAGGATGCAGTGTGTCTCCCATAACAATGTGACCTCGGACTACGTTAAGGTAACGTGTGGAGTTCCCCAGGGTTCGGTCCTTGGCCCTGCACTCTTCAGCATTTACATGCTGCCGCTAGGTGACATCATACGCAAATACGGTGTTAGCTTTCACTGTTATGCTGATGACACCCAACTCTACATGCCCCTAAAGCTGACCAACATGCCGGATTGTAGTCAGCTGGAGGCGTGTCTTAATGAAATTAAACAATGGATGTCCGCTAACTTTTTGCAACTCAACGCCAAAAAAACGGAAATGCTGATTATCGGTCCTGCTAGACACCGCACTCTATTTAATAATACAACTCTAACATTTGACAACCAAACAATTAAACAAGGCGACACGGTAAAGAATCTGGGTATTATCTTCGACCCAACTCTCTCCTTTGAGGCACACATTAAAAGAGTTACTAAAACGGCCTTCTTTCATCTCCGCAATATCGCTAAAATTCGCTCCATTCTGTCCACTAAAGACGCTGAGATCATTATCCATGCGTTTGTTACGTCTCGCCTCGACTACTGTAACGTATTATTTTCGGGTCTCCCCATGTCTAGCATTAAAAGATTACAGTTGGTACAAAATGCGGCTGCTAGACTTTTGACAAGAACAAGAAAGTTTGATCACATTACGCCTGTACTGGCTCACCTGCACTGGCTGCCTGTGCACTTAAGATGTGACTTTAAGGTTTTACTACTTACGTATAAAATACTACACGGTCTAGCTCCATCCTATCTTGCCGATTGTATTGTACCATATGTCCCGGCAAGAAATCTGCGTTCAAAGGACTCCGGCTTATTAGTGATCCCCAAAGCCCAAAAAAAGTCTGCGGGCTGTAGAGCGTTTTCATTTCGGGCTCCAGTACTCTGGAATGCCCTCCCGGTAACAGTTCGAGATGCTACCTCAGTAGAAGCATTTAAGTCTCACCTTAAAACTCATTTGTATACTCTAGCCTTTAAATAGACTCCCTTTTTAGACCAGTTGATCTGCCGTTTCTCTTCTTTTTCTTCTATGTCCCACTCTCCTTTGTGGAGGGAGTCCGGTCCGATCCGGTGGCCATGTACTGCTCGCCTGTGTATCGGCTGGGGACATCTCTGCGCTGCTGATCAGCCTACGCTTGGGATGGTTTCCTACTGGCTCCGCTGTGAACGGGACTCTCGCTGCTGTGTTGGATCCGCTTTGGACTGGACTCTCGCGACTGTGTTGGATCCATTATGGATTGATCTTTCACAGTATCATGTTCTCATATGTTCTCATAGTCATCAGTATCATCAGTATCACAGTATCATGTTCTCATAGTCATCATTGTCACCGACGTCCCACTGGGTCATTATTGTCACCGATGTCCCACTGGGTGTGAGTTTTCCTTGCCCTTATGTGGGCCTACCGAGGATGTCGTAGTGGTTTGTGCAGCCCTTTGAGACACTAGTGATTTAGGGCTATATAAGTAAACATTGATTGATTGATATATATATACATACATACTTTGAATACACTATAATATATATATATATATATATATATATATTATAGTGTATTCAAAGTGTGATTTTCTTTTATAGGGACTTTTGTCGAGGCTAAAACACATTGTTTCTTATCTGTAACTTTGCTTCACTATACTATAAGCTATAACCAGGGGCGTCACCAGACAGATTTCACTGGGGCACGTGCCCCACTGTTGATCTGCAGTGCCCCAGTAAAAATTTCACCCCAAAAAAAAAAGCTTCAGAGTTTTAAGTCTACATAACATAGACAACAGTGCACATACTACTTAGTATGGTCATTGATTGCTACTGTATTCACTCCACGAAACAATGAGCACATGGCTACTTAATATGGTAATTGATTCATGTGTGGATCCAGACTTCGGTTGAGAGAGAGAGAGAGAGAGAGAGAGAATCACTGCGTGAGGTAGGTAACGTTAGCCAACAACAATTTGTTAATTACATTATTTTGATTTGACTCCAACTGTTACTCCTAGATGGATTTAAGAAAGTTATTCGCCCGCAGCAGAAAAGAAGCAGCGGGATTGAGAGATGTAAGTGAAGTCCTAGCTAGCTAGGCAACATCATCGTCTTAAATTGATGGTAAGTTAGCTAACGTTATTCCTTGTATCAAGACAAACATATTCATTTGCTGTACGAGCTGTCGGGGGAATTTCCAGTCAACATGAAACATAATGTTGGTTATTGTCTGCTGGTTCTGCATCAATGATGATTTGGAGTCAGCATGTGTGAGTTGAGTGCTTCTCAAATGCTTTATCTTCAGGAAGAAAAACATTTTTCCATATCATCAAGTCGTGAGCCAAATTTTTAAATCATTCAAGTTTATTTCACAGAAAAATAGCACAGTAGACTTGTCTTGTTAATCGGTGTGACTTTGACTAAAATAATCTTGTTTTGTCACCAGAAAAATGGCTACAGCTAAAGCATCTGGTTTTGTTTCCAGAAAAAATAGTAACATTTCTGTATTTGTTTTCAGAAAGATGGCTGAAAATATTGGGTTTTGTTGCCCCATTTAGATTTAAAAAAAATATATTTCCATGTCTGTCCTGAGTCCTCCTCCAACTTGTTAGTCGGTTTGCCCTTTGCTAAAATACTCACTAATCGTCGCTGGAAAAATGGCTAAAAATATCTGGTTTTGTTGCCACAATTTGATTTTTTTCTCCCTTAACTTTTTTTTTTTCCATGCACACATTTGACTGTGACTCACTGAAAATGACACACAATCCACTTTTATGTCACGACCCAGCAGTTGGGAACCACTGGTCAACTGTATAACAGTTACTGTAATATTTCCATGTCTGTCCAGAGTGATTGACCACTTTGCAAAAATGAAAAGGAGACGTTACAGTTTACTTCTCAGAAAATGATTCCCTGAACAGACACACAACATTTGTTCATTTATTCTACTACTGTGGCTTTATTGTTTTGTGTATATTTTATAGTTTTGTGTATCTGAAATAGGATTAGCCACATTGCCATAAATGGAAATTAAATAATATAAAAGAACCCAGAGATGTAGGGGTGCTTTATTTTTTGTTTTACTTTTGTAGATGTTAAATTTGCAGATCCATCCATCCATCCATCATCTTCCGCTTATCCGAGGTCGGGTCGCGGGGGCAGCAGCCTAAGCAGGGAAGCCCAGACTTCCCTATCTCCAGCCACTTCGTCTAGCTCTTCCCGGGGGATCCCGAGGCGTTCCCAGGCCAGCCGGGAGACATAGTCTTCCCAACGTGTCCTGGGTCTTCCCCGTGGCCTCCTACCAGCTGGACGTGCCCTAAACACATCCCTAGGGAGGCGTTCGGGTGGCATCCTGACCAGATGCCCGAACCACTTCATCTGGCTCCTCTCGATGTGGAGGAGCAGCGGCTTTACTTTGAGTTCCTCCCGGATGGCAGAGCTTCTCACCCTATCTCTAAGGGAGAGCCCCGCCACCCGGCGGAGGAAACTCATTTCGGCCGCTTGTACCCGTGATCTTATCCTTTCGGTCATGACCCAAAGCTCATGACCATAGGTGAGGATGGGAACGTAGATCGACCGGTAAATTGAGAGCTTTGCCTTCCGGCTCAGCTCCTTCTTCACCACAACGGATCGATACAACGTCCGCATTACTGAAGACGCCGCACCGATCCGCCTGTCGATCTCACGATCCACTCTTCCCCCACTCGTGAACAAGACTCCTAGGTACTTGAACTCCTCCACTTGGGGCAGGGTCTCCTCCCCAACCCGGAGATGGCACTCCACCCTTTTCCGGGCGAGAACCTTGGACTCGGACTTGGAGGTGCTGATTCTCATTCCGGTCGCTTCACACTCGGCTGCCAACCGATCCAGTGAGAGCTGAAGATCCCGGCCAGATGAAGCCATCAGGACTACATCATCTGCAAAAAGCAGAGACCTAATCCCGTGGCCACCAAACCGGAACCCCTCAACGCCTTGGCTGCGCCTAGAAATTCTGTCCATAAAAGTTATGAACAGAATGGGTGACAAAGGACAGCCTTGGCGAAGTCCAACCCTCACTGGAAACGTGTCCGACTTACTGCCAGCAATGCGGACCAAGCTCTGACACTGATCATACAGGGAGCGGACTGCCACAATAAGACATTCCGATACCCCATACTCTCTGAGCACTCCCCACAGGACTTCCCGAGGGACACGGTCGAATGCCTTCTCCAAGTCTACAAAGCACATGTAGACTGGTTGGGCAAACTCCCATGCACCCTCAAGAACCCTGCCGAGAGTATAGAGCTGGTCCACAGTTCCACGACCAGGACGAAAACCACACTGTTCCTCCTGAATCCGAGGTTCGACTATCCGGCGAAGCCTCCTCTCCAGTACACCTGAATAAACCTTACCGGGAAGGCTGAGGAGTGTGATCCCACGATAGTTGGAACACACCCTCCGGTCCCCCTTCTTACAGAGAGGGACCACCACCCCGGTCTGCCAATCCAGAGGTACCGCCCCCGATGTCCACGCGATGCTGCAGAGTCTTGTCAACCAAGACAGCCCCACAGCATCCAGAGCCTTGAGGAACTCCGGGCGGATCTCATCCACACCCGGGGCCTTGCCGCCGAGGAGCTTTTTAACTACCTCAGCGACCTCAGCCCCAGAAATAGGAGAGTCCACTACAGATTCCCCAGGCACCGCTTCCTCAAAGAAAGACGTGTTGGTGGGATTGAGGAGGTCTTCGAAGTATTCCCTCCACCGATCCACAACATCCGCAGTCGAAGTCAGCAGAACACCATCCGCACCATACACGGTGTTGATAGTGCACTGCTTCCCCTTCCTGAGGCGCCGTATGGTGGTCCAGAATCGCTTCGAAGCCGTCCGGAAGTCGTTTTCCATGGCTTCCCCGAACTCTTCCCATGTCCGAGTTTTTGCCTCCACGACCGCTAAAGCTGCACACCGCTTGGCCCGTCGGTACCCGTCCACTGCCTCCGGAGTCCTATGAGCCAAAAGAACCCGATAGGACTCCTTCTTCAGCTTGACGGCATCCCTCACTGCTGGTGTCCACCGACGGGTTCTGGGATTACCGCCACGACAGGCACCAACAACCTTGCGGCCACAGCTCCAATCAGCCGCCTCGACAATAGAGGTTCGAAACATGGTCCACTCGGACTCAATGTCCCGCACCTCCCTCGTGACATGTTCAAAGTTCTTCCGGAGGTGTGAATTGAAACTCTCTCTGACAGGAGACTCTGCCAGACGTTCCCAGCAGACCCTCACAATGCGCTTGGGCCTGCCAGGTCTGTCCGGCATCCTCCCCCACCATCGCAGCCAACTCACCACCAGGTGGTGATCGGTAGAAAGCTCCGCCCCTCTCTTCACCCGAGTGTCCAAAACATGAGACCGCAAATCCGATGACACAACTACAAAGTCATGGAACTGCAGCCTAGGGTGTCCTGGTGCCAAGTGCACATATGGACACCCTTATGTTTGAACATGGTGTTTGTTATGGACAATCCGTGACGAGCACAAAAGTCCAATAACAAAACACCACTCGGGTTTAGATCCGGGCGACCATTCTTCCAATCACGCCTCTCCAGGTTTCACTGTCGTTGCCAACATGAGCGTTGAAGTCTCCCAGTAGGACAAGGGAATCACCCGGAGGAGCACTTTCCAGTACTCCCTCGAGTGTACCCAAAAAGGGTGGGTATTCTGAACTGCTGTTTGGTGCGTAAGCACAAACAACAGTCAGGACCCGTCCCCCCACCCGAAGGCGAAGGGAAGCTACCCTCTCGTCCACTGGGTTGAACTCAAACGTGCAGGCTTTGAGCCGGGGGGCAACGAGAATTGCCACCCCAGCCCGTCGCCTCTCACTGCCGGCAACGCCAGAGTGGAAGAGGGTCCAGTCCCTCTCGAGAGAACTGGTTCCGGAGCCCTTGCTGTGCGTCGAGGTGAGTCCGACTATATCCAGCCGGAACTTCTCTACCTCGCGCACTAGCTCAGGCTCCTTCCCCCCCAGTGAGGTGACGTTCCACGTCCCAATAGCTAGCTTATGTAGCCGAGGATCGGACCGCCAAGTGCTCTGCCTTCGGCTGCCGCCCAGCTCACAATGCACCCGACCTCTATGGCCACTCCTATGAGTGGTGAGCCCATTGGAGGGATGACCCACGTTGCCTCTTCGGGCTGTGCCCGGCCGGGCCCCATGGGAACAGGCCCGACCACCAGGCGCTCGCCATCGTGCCCCAACTCCGGGCCTGGCTCCAGAGCGGGGCCCCGGTGACCCACGTCCGGGCGAGGGAAATCTGGGTTCATTTTGTTGTAATTCCATAGAAGTCTTTGAGCTGCTCTTTGTCTGATCACTCACCTAGGACCTGTTTGTCTTGGGAGACCCTACCAGGGGGCATGAAAGCCCCCAGACAACATAGCTCCTAGGATCATTGGGACACGCAAACTCCTCTACCACGGTAAGGTAGCAGGTCAGAGAGGAGAAATTTGCAGATGATTACTGCAATATAAATTTCAAAAAGATTCATTGCTCTTCCTTTTTGCTTTTACCAGTAGCAGTTTAGAAGTCTGAAGTAAAAAAGTGCACAAGTAGGTCAAATGCATTAGTTATTTTCAGGTGGTTAATCAAAGATCCATACAACATAATCTGATATGATTTCATAGTTTAAAGCACTATTTATGTATTTTTTTATGATAAATAAGTGCTAAAAATGTTTTTGCTTGCGCGCTTTGCACGCTCACATGAATTATTTGTGCCCCAGGTGTGCCCCAGTACAGTGTTAGGTCTAGTGACACCCCTCGCTATACCTACTCAATGGCCTAGTGGTTAAGAGTTTCCGCCCTGAGATCGGTAGGTTGTGAGTTCAAACCCCAGCCGAGTCATACCAAAGACTATAAAAATGGGACCCATTACCTCCCTGCTTGGCACTCAGCATCAAGGGTTGGAATTGGAGGTTAAATCACCAAAAATGATTCCCGGGCGCAGCACCGCTGCTGCTCACTTCTCCCCTCACCTCCCAGGGGGTGAACAAGGGGATGGGTCAAATGCAGAGGACACATTTCACCCAGTGGGTGTGTGATAATCATTTGTACTTCAACTTAATTTAATTATATGAACCATGTTCAAGAACCAGTTAGGTCCGTAAATCGAGTTTCCACTGTATCTACATAAGCTCGATGATGAAGCAGATTTTAACTAATGGGAACTCTCCACCGTAGTTTCTTACCTGTGTAAGTCCGGAGGCCTTCAGGATCTCCTGTGGAGACCGTGTTCCGAACAGACTGAGGGATCGCAGCACCAACATTCGGTTATACACCTTATTTCTTGCCTGCCAGTTGGAAAACACTTGTGAGTTGTCACCTATTAGGAAGCAAGCATCGGACACAAGACAAGCAATATGATTGTAATGACCTCTTTCTTGAAGTTGAGAAAATAGTTGGTTTGGTCGATGAGGAAGATTTCCAAAGCGGAGCGTCGCAGGTTGTATCGCCGCAGGTGGACCTCACGGATCTGGCTCAGAGGCCATTTGAAGTCGTGTCCAACACCTTCGGGGAAACACAAAAGCAAATTCATCAACAGTTCTATTATATCACATAATCTTGCTGCTTGAATAAAGCTATGTAAGATTAATCTATTTCAGTGTTTCCTAACCATTGTTGGGCAGCCAAATATAGATATATTATTATTATTATTATTATCAATTTAGTTCATTTTAGCACAGCGTAAATGTATGTACATTTATTTTACATAATTTTTTTGCCTAAGATTTGATAATAATCTTTGCAATTAACACATGCTTTTATATCATTTGACAAGGTTTATCTTGTTCAACTGTAAGTAGGTTAGATATAATTGTTGAATACGATTACAATCAAGTGTAAGATTACTAATTCAGTATTGATATTTGAATGGGCCCTGGGCACTTCTGTAGTGGAAAAGTCGGGCCCTGAGGTCAAAAAGGTTAAAGGGGAACATTATCACAATTTCAGAAGGGTTAAAACCAATAAAAATCAGTTCCCAGTGGCTTATTTTATTATTCAAAGTTTTTTTCAAAATTTTACCTATCATAGAATACTCCGAAAAAGGTTTTAAAGTGCCTGATTTTTGCTATCTGTGAAGCAACCGTCCATTTTCCTGTGACGTCATCCAGTGATATACATGCTATCCAGGCGGATAGCACAGCAAGATATAGCGACATTAGCTCGGATTCAGACTCGATTTTCAGCGGCTTAAGCGATTCAACAGATTATGTATGTATTGAAACGGAGGGTTGGAGTATGGAGGCAAATAGCGAAAACGAAATTGAAGAAGAAACTGAAGCTATTGAGCGAAGAGCTATTGACGCTATTCGGCCATGTCTGCCTTAGCGTCGCCGGTAAAATGTGCAGACAAAATGATCGATTAGATGGCAGTCATGCCGCGACCAAATATGTCTGATTAGCACATAACTCAATAACATCAACAAAACTCACCTTTGTGAGTTCGTTGACTTTATCGTTGGAAATGCATCTGCTTTGAGTGTCGCAGGGTATCCATTCATCTCTGTGCCATGTCTGTCGTAGCATTGCCGGTAAAATGTGCGGACCAAACGAGGGACTTTCGCATCTCTTGACATTGGAGCAACTTAAATCCGTCGATTGGTAAGTGTTTGTTTGGCATTAAATGTGGATGGAGGGAAAGGTTGGATGCAAATATAGCTACAAATGAGACATAACGATGCAATATGTACATACAGCTAGCCTAAATAGTATGTTAGCATCGATTTGCATGCCGTGCTAATCAATGCACATTCTACGTTAATCAACTTGAATCCGTCCCTGATCGTGTTGTTACACCCTCCTACAACACACCGACGAGGCATGATGTCTCCAAATTACTGGAAAACATTCGAAAAGACGAAAAATAACTGGGCTGACATGACTTGCTGTGTGTAATGTGTTTGAGAAAATGGCGATTGACTACCTAGGTGACGTCACGTTTTGACGTCATCGCTCCGAGAGCAAATAATAGAAAAGGCGTTTAATTTGCCAAAATTCACCCATTGAGAGTTCGGAAATCGGTTAAAAAATATATGGTCTTTTTTCTGCAACATCAAGGTATATATTGACGCTTACATAGGTCTGGTGATAATGTTCCCCTTTAATAACCTGTGATCTATTTTAAAATTACTCACTTTTGTCATGATGGTCTTATTTTTGATCAGGAAATTTGGTATGTGTCAAATAAAACGTTTTGATGATGATATCGATGCAGAAACGTTCTGTAATCCTCCACCAATTAATTTTTTTTCCCATTTTCAAAAGCATATTTTATGTATGTTTACCTAAATTGAGCCTCATTTATGTCTTACATGTATTACAATACATTATTTGCCCTAATATGTGAAGTGAATTATATATATATAGCGCTTTTTCTCTAGTGATTTAAAGCGCTTTACATAGTGAAACCCAATATCTAAATTTTACATTTTAAACCAAAGTGGGTGGCACTGGGAGCAGGCGGGTAAAGTGTCTTGCCCAAGGACACAACGGCAGTGACTAGGATGGCGGAAGCAGGGATCGAACCTGCAACCCTAAAGTTGCTGGCAACCGAGCTATATCGCCCCACATTATCCATTACAATGTTGTGGTGATCAAAATGTAAATTCACCAAACGGGACTTAGTTTAACTTTTGTTTCCATGCCGACGGAAGCTTTGTTTACAGTTTTTTCTTAAGTAGAGAGCAAAACTGACACATCTCCACATTGGCGAGCTTTTGAAGTGAGCATTGTCGAACGACAACAGCGAGAAAAAGATGTTGCCGCCTAATGTGCAATGACGCTTTGAGGATACTCCGGCTACCAGCAAGTATAGAGCGCACTCAAGGCTACAATAATGGGTAAAACTGGTGTAAAGGTGACTAGATAGGTGCGATTTTATGTGTAGCGTGTTCTAATATTGTTATAAAACATATTTAAAGGTCTTAAAAAAATGTATGTTCTAAGTATGATAATAATAGATTTATGAGTAAATATCCTACTCCGCGGAAATTAATACTTTTAAGTCCGGTAACAATTAGACGCGATAAATAAGGGACAACTGTATACAAACCCACTAGGGATGTAATAAATGGTATTAATGATAACCATGCTACACCATCCGACGGTAATTTTATCCTTTTAAATTGAAATGATCGGAAAACCGCGACTGATAACTGTACTTTGATGAACTGACTATTTGTAGCTTAAATGCTAACATTAAAATAAGAGTCATTAACGTCTTTACCAGTGTTAATTTTGTTGACGAAAATTTTTCGTCATAGTTATCGTCATCGACCTTTTTTTTTCTGACTAAAACGAGACAATGACTAAATAAAAAATAATTTACGTGGACTAAGACGATGAAGAGGTGTATTGACATATTCGTCAACGAATAAAAACGAGACGAAAATGTCTGCCAGAGACGAGATCCAATCGGAACTCATTTCGTTAGGAAGAGGCCGGAGGAGTTGGGAAGAGAACCAATCAGAGCGACGTGGTAAGGAAGTTACGTAAACGTAGTTTGCGTTTGAGACTGACCCGGGAATGCACGGCAGAAGACAACATGTCAACGCCGGGGAGGAAGAGGAGAGAGGACATATGGGGAAATGTTATATTTGACGTCAAAGATAAGACGCAGTGTAAGAAATGTAGCGCGAGGATTACGGGGAAAAACACAACAAACTTGAAGCGACATTTACAGACGAATCACCCGAAATCCACACACAGGTAAGCATTTTCCACACTCGACGTTATCCCGTTTATTACACGGCTTACTCATGAAATACTAGATTTGAGACATGATTTTCATCAAAATACAACTTGTATCAGTGATTTTTCCGCTGTTTTGCTTTGATTTTCAGAAATTGAAGGGAAAGTTTACAATTACCCTTTAGTCGACTAAATCTACTGTAGTTTTTGTTGACTATAATCTTATATTTCGTCAACTAAAACTAGACTAAAACTGAAACAATTTAAATAACTAAATTATGACTAAAACTAAATTACATTTTAGTCAAAAGACTATGACTAAAACTAAATCAAATTTTGCTGTCAAAATTAACACTGGTCTTTACCCATTAAGAAAACGACATACCCCAATACCCGTCTATTCATCGATTTACTAACGCTTGGGGTCATGGGTGAGCTGGAGCCCATCCCAGCTGCACTCGGGCGGAAGGCGGGGTACGCCCCGGACGAGTCGCCACCTCATCGCTTATAAAACCACATTACTGTCCGAGCAACGAAGCTATTCAATTGTGCACATTGAATCTACAAGTTGTGCTCTCTTAAAACAGATACAACACAGCTGCCCTGGGGAAGACTGACGGAAGTGTGGCTGCCAGTTTGCGCCCACGGCCCCTCCGACCACCACCCATCATTTATCCACTAGTATGAGCGACACTGGGGGCAAGGGCGAAGTGTTCTGCCCAAGGACACAACGGCAGTGATTTGAATGGCAAGAGGCGGGGAGCGAACCTGCAACCTGGCATGGCTGCTCTACCCACCACACAATGCCGCCCTGTAATATAGTGTGTTTTGTAACAAGTGTGTCAATTTATCTTAGTTAGTTGAAAAAAAACAAAAAACAAAAAAAAAACATTCAACTCCGTTTCATCGTTACGTTCCTTTTTTTTTTTTGTCCTGTCCAGCTTCTCAGGCAAATCATATAGTTGATGTAGATGCCCATATCGGCTGTTCAGATTTACTTTACAAAAGAGAAGTGTAGGATACTTCTCTTGTTGCCTTATTTGAATTTGACTTTATTAAATGTATTTATATTATCATTTGGTGCAGCCAGGCCGGAGCAGGAGGGGATAGGAAGAGAAAAAAAGGAAGACAGAGGGGGAAATTGTGGGGATTAGACAGAGAGACAAAAACGACAACGGCAAATACAACAATAACAACAACAACAATAGAACAACACCAGCACATACAATATGTACAAATATGATCATAAAAGTGATAGCAAAAAAGCAGTTAGTGAAATAAATAATATAGCAATGACAATGAGCATTTTTACACTAAAACTGGAGCAATACAAATACCAATAGAAAAAGCGCTATTGATCATGAACAAAACCAATAATTACTTCTATTATCAACAATAAAGTTGTTCAAATGCAACAATACGTATACATAATGATAGCTAGAAAGATAATAAAAAAATAAATAATAAATGAAAAAAAAAAAAAAAAGAAGGAATACCGAAAGATGAAAGGGAAGAGAGAGAGGCAACCTATATTAATCTTGTAGATTGTTATAGTAACAATGGTTTAAGCTCTGTCAATATGCCTTGTGTTACCCAGTTTACCCTAGGGCAACAACGTTGATATATGTGCGATGAAACATGATTATGTGCACGAGTATATGTATGTATATGTACTTGTATATGAACAGAATGTGTATGTATAGTATATGTATGTTTGTTACGTTGCATCGTTACGTTCCTGAACCCAACACACCTTCATCCTTCTCTTGGCTGCCGTCATAGAAGTAGATATGTTGGGTGGTTATCTCCAAGCGACCGGGTACCACGTCAACCACCGTCACCAGCTCACAGTCTTCCCCCAACACTAGTTTCTCCTTCTGACCCGCCTCCTCTGCTTCCAGCCTGCCGGACAACAACAAAATGCATCCCAGGTGACGGTCAACCAGGCATCAATTACGTGACCACACTCAGATTGACTTACGGGTTGATGGCTGCAGTGGGGTCGTCCTCAGGCAGTTCCAAGACGTCATCTTCCAAGTTGGTCACCTTGACCTGCTTCACAGCCTCCAGCAGCAGCGATTCTGGGTTTACCAACTGCTGTTGGACACCTGAGCAAAGCCAAGGAAGTTGAAATATTCTTATCAAATAGTGGAGAACGTCATGTCATGTTCAAAACCAGATGTGTTTTGGTACCGAAGTTGTCCCGCAGAGCGCTGGCCTCCTTGTGAGGGTCAAAGTTGTAATTCCGGACCAGCTTCAGCCTCATGCGGGAGAAGTTCTCAGCGCTGGATAGCTTCCAGCGCATCTTATCCTGCTGCCTGTTACAAAGACGTCAAAGATTGATTGAGCAAGACTACCACCTTACCATGAATTGATTAACGTGGATCCTGACGTTAAAGGGGAACATTATCACAATTTCAAAAGGGTTAAAAACAATAAAAATCAGTTCCCAGTGGCTTGTTTTATTTTTCGAAGTTTTTTTCCAAAATTTTACACCTCCCGTAATATCCCGAAAAACTGCGTCAAAGTGCCTGATTTTCACCATCGCTATATCCACCCATCCATTTCCCTGTGACGTCATACAGGGCTGCCAATACAAACAACATGGCGGTTACCACAGCAAGATATAGCGACATTAGCTCGGATTCAGACTCGGATTTCAGCGGCTTAAGCGATTCAACGGATTACGCATGTATTGAAACAGATGGTCGGAGTATGGAGGCAGATAGCGAAAACGAAATTGAAGAAGAAATTGAAGCTATTGAGCGAATAGCTATTGACGCTATTCGGCCATAGCATGGGTGTACCTAATGAAGTGGCCCATAGCATGGCTGCCTTATTAGCATCGCCGGTAAAATGTGCGGACCAAACGATCAGGACTTTCGCATCTTGTGACACTGGAGCAACTTAAATCAGTCGATTGGTAAGTGTTTGTTTTGCATTAAATGTGGGTATCTAGTTTCACATGTACATACAGCTAGCGTAAATAGCATGTTAGCATTGATTAGCGTAGCATGTTAGCATCGATTAGCTAGCAGTCATGCTGCGACCAAATATGTCTGATTAGCACGTAAGTCAACAACATCAACAAAACTCACCTTTGTGATTTCGTTGACTTAATCGTTGCAAATGCATCTGCAGGTTATCCATACATCTCTGTGCCATGTCTGTCTTAGCATCGCCGGTAAAATGTGCAGACACTTTGGTACATTCAATGGGGGTCTGGCGGCAGATTTCTTGCCAGTGGCGCAACTTGAATCCCTCCCTGTTAGTGTTGTTACACCCTCCGACAACACACCGACGAGGCATGATGTCTCCAAGGTTCCAAAAAATAGTCGAAAAAACGGAAAATAACAGAGCTGAGACCCGGTATTTGTAATGTGAAAATGGAAATGGCGGCTGTATTACCTCGGTGACATCACGTTCTGACGTCCTCGCTAAAAGACCGATAAACAGAAAGGCGAATAATTTGCCAAAATTCACCCATTTAGAGTTCGGAAATCGGTTGAAAAAATACATGGTCTTTTTTCTGCAACATCAAGGTATATATTGACGCTTGCATAGGTTTGGTGATAATGTTCCCCTTTAACAGGTTGAAAAACTTATTCGGGTGTTACCATTTAGTGGTCAATTGTATGTGATATGTACTGAACTGTGCAATCTACCAATAAAAGTATAAATCAATCAATCAAAAACCCCTTGTGCCGAGTGTCAGCTTTCCATTCACAACATACTTCTGGGATGCACCTTATTTTGTTGAACTTTACAAACATAGCAGCGATACAAATAAGCCCTTTTTAAGCCTTTTTTTGTAGCATGATCTTTAGCGGCAAAAATCTTTGTTGGCTTTTAAAATGCCTAGAATTTTAGGTGGTTGATAAGGTTTGATGTGTTGAAGCGAAAATAAATTTTCCTCCTTGAATGTTTGCAAAACAATTGGTGCAAATAGCAGGCGAAATGTCTTAATCAGGAACAGTAAAGAAGTTGATTGACGCCATGTTTGTTTACAATGAGCTCAGGAGTCGTTTATGACAACATGACACATCGGGATGGTTACCGAATTCCGTACCTGGCGGGCACCGATTCAAAAGTGCCAAGTTTGGGTATCTGGGTTGAGCCGGTCGCCACGCGAGGTTACCTATTCTTTCCATCACTCCATCAAAATGGGAGTGGACTAAGCCAAACCACCTCTAGGTAGTGTTGCAGGTTTCAATGCCAACAAAGAAATTAACTAAAAAAAAAAAAAAAAAACGCTCTGATGTTAGCAAAGTACGGCTCCACTTTTCCACAAAATAGTTATTTTAACTTTTTAATTTTAACACCTTATTGATGACAACTACAAGTAATATACGTGTTACAATCGAACGGCTGGTGAGTAATTAGTACAATACTTACAGTATTAACATTTTGTAGGATAGGAAAGACTGAATTGACAAACACCATAAACCAGGGGTCGGGAACCTTCTTGGCTGAGAGAGCCAAAAAGCTCAATATTTTAAAATGTATTTCCGTAAGAGCCAAATAATATTTTTTTAAACACTGAACACAACTAAACGCGTGCATTTTTAAGTAAGACCAATATTTCTAGAGTATAATAGGTCTCTTTTTCTTTGTAATAACATTGTTATTCTGAAGCTAACTGTGGAAGGGGCGTGGCCTTCGGGCTTGCAGCGAACTGGGGTGTGAAAGGACCGGCCTAGAAATCAGCGAAAGGTGTGTAGATGGCCCACCTGGGCCTTGTTATCTAATCACCTGTCGCTCTGTTATGAGAAGCAGCCAGGAGGAGAGACAGGGTTGGAGCTGGAGCCAGAGCCCGAGCGAGAACGAAAGAGAAAAATACAATTGCTAGAAAGCAACTGAAAGACTTATTGAAAAATTAAACAATATTGTAACCTTGAATCAGGCTCTCATGTCGGTGCTTGGTGGTCTGAAGAACCTTCAGGAGGGCAAGACCCACACTAACCACTAATAAATACATAACTTCTTACCATTAACGCAACTTCTTGAACAGGTGCGGTAGAAAATGGATGGATGGATTAAAAATGCATGAGAATGTTTTATATTTTGAACATTATGTTTAACACCGTGATTACAATTGGAATTATTCATTACTTATCGTGTTAAGCAATGTCAGCTCAGATTTATCGGAGAGCCAGATGCAGTCATCAAAAGAGCCACATCTGGCTCGCGAGCCATAGGTTCCCTACCCCTGCCATAAACTATACACTACTGCAACTTAGGTTATGTTTACAGTGAAGAGTTGGATTGTCCAATTCAGACCATTTCATGTGATTTCTTGTCAGGCTTTCCCCTGACAGTTTGTCGATGTTTTAGTTTTTGCTCTGCATTTGTCTTTGTTTCCTCTGTGTTTAGTATCTCCTGTCTTTACTTCCTGTCAAGTACTCTTATTTTGCTTCAGCTTCCTGTTTGTCTCCCTGTGTGCTGTTGTCCCCTCATCGGCGGCTGATTGGCACCTGGCCACACCCGTTATCAATCAGCCCGCTCCTATTTGTACCCACTTTGTCTTCCAGTCAGTGCTGGATCATTGTCGTTGCCACATGTCGCTATTGTCGTTGCTATCGTGTCGTGTCGTGTCGTTTTATTGCAGCATAGTGGTAAGCTATATTTGTTTGTTTGTAGCTTACCGTCTTTTGTTCCCTGCTTCTGTTTTGTTTTCACTTTACAAGTAACGATTTTTGTTTCCCTGTTTGCTACCTGCTAACTTCCACGCTAGGCCCTTTTTAGTTTCTTGCTGGCTTCTATGCTAAAGACCCTTAGTTTGTTATCCGTCTCGTGCGCGCTTTGTGTTAGTACCCTTTTGTTTGATTTTGGCTTAGTATCTTTATTAAATCATGTTTTCTCACTCCATGCCTGCATCTCGGGGTTCGACAACAACAAACACTGACAATTTCTAATGTGAATGCAAACTGACCTGTATGCGGACATGACGTGACGTCGCACGCACTGCAATGGTTAGAGAAGTAAAAATGGCTTCAGCTCTAGTCGGTTTCAGTACTGGCACATTTGTGGAAATTTCAAAGATTTTATGCAACCAAAGTCAACGTTTTCTGGACCGAATTATAGCAAGTTGACGATTGGGAAGGAAGAGGACAAATATTTTGGCTCTCGCAGTTTTCCGGAAATTTTAGTTTCGATGTCTATAGAGCGTGTCTGTGGGCGAGCAGTTGGAGACAAGATTGGTGGATCTTTCACGCGAGTTCCTAAAACATTTTATTTTCACCTTTTTTGAATTGAGTTTGAGTCGAGTTTGTGTTTTTTTGGAACATGCATGCATACAACATAATACATCACAATTCCCAGTTTCTCTATTCAACATGTTTGAAAAGGAGTGGGAAGAAGCAGCGCTTATTTAATCCTACCTCCTTTTCCTTTACATAGCAGTTGCTAAAACTTTAGTTCACTTCCTATTTTAAATGTTTTCACAATATACTCCATAAGTAATAACATTGAAAACAAATAAATAACAATTAGTGAAGTAAGTTATATTTCATATGGTGAGATAAATAAGATTACCTCAAAAAATTATGAATGGATTAAAAAAATTCAGAATGTTTCTCATGGTTCTTCTTTTTTGTACTTTATAAACAATTTAAGTTTGAAGATTTTCTTGAATTGGATCATATTAGTACATTGTTTGATTTCTTTGGTTAATCCATACCATAATTTAATTTCACATTAGGGCTGGGCGATATATCGAATATACTCGATATATTACGGGTTTGTCTCTGTGCGAGATAGAAAATGACTATATCGTGATATATGAGTATACGTCCTCACGCAGTTGCTTTTAGCAGCGGGCATTACACTACAGACTTTTCTCACTCTTTGTCGTTTTTTCCATATCACAGACATAAACAAGCGCACCTTCTTACATACGTCACATACTGTCACAACGTCATAGGCCCTCGCAAAGCAAACAGGTAGCGACATAGTAAAGTTAGCTGTGATGCTAGCGGTGGGGTAACAAATGAAAGAAGAAATACTTCCGAAGAAAAACAGCAGGGAGTCCATTGTCTAGCGGGGGTTTGGCTTCAAGCGGGAAGAGGGTTTACAAATATGCGGCAAAAGCGTTGCTTTAAAAAATAGCAGCACTGCTAATGTAGCATCATTTCAAAAGTCACCCGCTAGAGCAGGGGGCGGGAACCTTTTTGGCTGAGAGAGCCATGAAAGCCAAATGTTTCAAAATACATTTCCGTGAGAGCCATATAACATTTTTCAACACTGAATACAACTAAATTCGTGCATTTTTAAGTATGACCAACATTTTTACAGTATAATAAGTCCCTTATTCTTTTTAACAACATTATTATTCTAAAAGTTAACCAATAATAAATATAATACTTCTTACCATTAATGCGACATCTTGAACAGGTGCGGTAGAAAACGGATGGTTGGATTAAAATGCATGAGAATGTTTTATAATTTGAACGTTATTTTTGAAACTGTGATTACCAGCGGAATTATTCATTACTTATCGTGTTAAGCAATGTCAGCTAAGATTTATCTGAGAGCCATTTGCAGTCATCTGGCTCTAGAGCCATAGGTTCTCTACCCCTGGTTTAAGCATTAGACACCTTTTTACCTGCACTCTGCCTCCCGCTGTTTCCCACATCTACGAAGCAATTCGCTACCGACTGCCACCTACTGATATGGAAGAGTATTACAAGGTTACTCGGCATAGCTCGGTTGGGAGAGTGGCCGTGCTAGCAACCTGAGGGTTCCAGGTTCGATTCCCATTTCCGCCATCCTAGTCACTGCCGTTGTGTCCTTGGGCAAGACACTTTACCCACCTGCTCCCAGTTTCACCCACACTGGTTTAAATGTAACTTAGATATTGGGTGTCACTTTGTAAAGCGCTTTGAGTCACTAGAGAAAAGCGCTATATAAGTAGACTTATCTGAGAGCCATGTGTAGTCATCAAAAGAGCCACATCTGGCTCTAGAGCCATAGGTTCCCTACCCCTGCGCTAGAGAATGAAGAGTGCTTGAAACTCCGCATGTCAACATCACCGTTTGGTGCCACAGCAACAAAATGCCGGAGCAACTATTTCCAGATCAACAACATATTGGAAAAAAAGTCAACAACAGCAGGAGATAACGTCTGCAGAAACCTACCACATAGCAAAGGACATACACTTTTGATTTCCTATAATGCAGCTCATTTTTATTTGAGTTATTGAAATATCTTGTGTGACATCATGCACAAACGTGCACTTTATTTGTTTTAAACAATTGTAGTTGTATCTGTACAAAAAGTGCACTTTAAGTGCAACTAACCATCATACTGGTGTGATTATATGTATCAAGTGTTTATTCAAGGCTAAGGCAAAATATCGAGATATATATCGTGTATTGTGACATGGCCTAAAAATATTGAGATATTGATAAAAGGCCATATCGCCCAGCCCTATTCCACATGCTGATATACTGAAGGTCTTACGTGCTGTAGGTGTCTACAAATGGTTTAAATTCAATTTTTCTAAAAGATTATATTTTTTTGTTTTCTGCTCGGTTGTCAACTATTTATTTTGTAACCGTCTATTTTGGCCAATAGTTTTGAGGCTCATCGCTTTTGATGACGTTCTGGTCGGACGAATGAGACCTAAGCGTGGAAGGGCTCACGTTGAGGACGCAGTGCATACTGTAAGTATTCGATTTATTTTCACATACAAAAGAGGCCTGGGTCGGATATAATAAAATTCGTAATTGCACTGTTCACACTGACATGAAAAAATGTGATACAGGTCGCATAGGGGCAACAAAATGGTCATACCTGCAGATGATACTCAGAAATGTCACGATGAAACAACATAACAACTGGACAGCAGTTATCATAGTAAGCACATTTTTAAATGTTGCAAAAAAAAATTATTTCATTACCAAAAATATTTAATATTAATTAACACACACAAAAGTCCCGAAAATGTGTCCAGTTGTATAAATTCCTGGGTACCCAGAATCAGTACCATATCAGTTCAAAAGAACCACTCCTAATGAAATGTAGGAGAAAAGGAGCACTTGATTTGCTCACCCTAACCCACCTACAGCAAAGTATGGATAATCTCTCGCCTATTTTTTTAAATGATCGGATTTACGAGTATCAGTCATAATTCCTTCTACACGTACAGTACTACGATTGACCTGACTTACATGAAGCCCGTTTTGATTCCAAAGACACAACACGCAGGCAGTAAATATCAGTACCTTTCAGCCCAAGGCCCCCGTTCACAAATAAAGCCTCGTCGAGCTGCCTTCCACTGCCTGAGAGAGGCGCTGTTCTGGCTATGCTGCTGCTTCAACATGCTGTTGTACCTCAGGTTCTCTTGACGACTTCGACGGGAGAAGGGCTCGACAAACTGTTCCTGAAGTAAAAAAATAAATAAATGATTGACAGGTTAGTAATAAGGCTGCAACAATTAGTCGACATTGTCGCCAATGAAATTTGTCGCCAATAGTCGTGACGTCATCACTCATGTTTTTTCGGGCGGAAGTGGGTCACTGGCAAAAACATGGCCAGTACTAAAATTTAAAGTGTAAGAACATCTCCTCTTAGTCTTGTTAAAATCATGAACACGTTGCTCATTTTGCAAAGCGGACCTTGTTTTTATGGCAGTACATCTCTCCCGTCCAAAGGCAAAACCCAGTAACTCAATTTTGGTCAAAACTGAGCTCATAATAATTTTGGAGTTCCTAGGTGATATGCTTTACATTAGTGTATGCGATATTGTAATTTGTTCCGTAAGTAAGCTGTTACGCTCATGGCAGGACCTAGCAACTACCACATAACCGCGTAGATACAACAGAAAAACCTAGTATCTCAAGGGACCAATCGGAGCTTCTTTGTCAGTCGCCTTATTGTCTTTAATGAAACATTTGCACGAATGGGGGCAGACGGTCAACCTGATTATGTGATATTATGGCACGAGGGGATATTTGGAAGATTGGCCCAGGACGTTGCGAGCACCTTCATCAAATGTATTGTTCTTGATTCTTCCCCTTGCATACTCTTTTGGGCAGATAACTGTGGAGGTCAAAATAAAAACTGGACGCTGTACACGGCTCTTGCCCAATGTGCAAACGCAGAATGGGGCCCACCCGAGATTGTGATAAAATATCTGGAGAAAGGGCACACGTTCATGAGAGCAGATTCAATCGGCAAGAAAATGAAAGCTCAAGAAAACATCTATACGTTTGATGACTTTGTAGATCTTTGTAAAACAGCATCAAGATGGATTGGTTTTCCTTTGTTTTCCCAAAATCAGCTAGAAGTGAGTTACTAGGTTTTGCCTTTGAACGGGAGATCTGTGACACGCCAGCATTTAAAACAGAGACATGCCTTGCTAGCTAACAAGTGTGAGAAGGAGTTGTGTGAAAAAACTTTTAACTATCATTTTAGCTAAACATTGTTTATATCAATTCAACTACTTTTTAAAGCAGCGTCACTTTGCAATGCCTTACAAGGCACTTTAGCAAACTCAAACTGTGTCGCCCACACTGACAGAAAGACAGGCACCAATGTGGAGGTATCATAGGATTAAACATACAATCTATTAAATAGGCAACATTTTAGAAATTTATCAAATACATATTTCTACACATTATGTCTCTTAGAGCAGTGGTCCCCAACCACCGGGCCGCGGCCCGGTACCGGGTCGTGGCCCGATTGGTACCGGGCCGCAGAATTTTTTTTAATAAAATTAAATCAACACAAAAAACACAATATGCACTTACAAATATTGCACCAACCACAAAAAACTCCCCTTTTCATGACAAAACGTCCCTTTTTCATGACAAAGAAGAAAAAAGAAAAAAAAAAAGAAAAAAAAAGGACACCCCCCCCGGGCCGCGGGACAAATTATTAAGCGTTGAGCGGTCCGTGGATACAAAAAGGTTGGGGACCACTGTCTTAGAGTGCTAAAACTGCCAAGAGTTAATCAATAATCAATATATCAATGTGCAGCCTTTTAAAGATCACAAAATGCTTCTTTTTTGAGAAAGTTAGATTTTGTGTCCATCCATCCATTCATCCATCCATCTTCAACCACTTATCCGGAATCGGGTCGCGGGGACAACAGCTCCAGAAGAGATCCCTAGAATTCCATCTCCAGAGAAACATGAGCAACTTCCTCCTGAGGGATCCCGAAGCGTTCCCAGCCCAGAGAGGAGATATAATCCCCCCCATCTGGTCTTTGGCCTGCCGCAAGGTCTCCTCCCAGTGGGACATGCAACGAAGACCTCCCTAGGGAGACGCTTGTGAGGCATCCGCACGAGATGCCCGAACCACCTAAGCTGGCTCCTTTCCAAGCGAAGGAGCAGCGGCTCTACTCAGCGTCTCTCTCGGGTGACTGAACTTCTCACCCTATCTTTAAGGGAAATGCCAGCCACCCTTCTGAGAAAACTTATTTCGGCCACTTGTACTCACGATCTTACTCTTTCGGTCATGACCCACATTTCATGACCATAGGTGAGAGTAGGAATGTCGATAGCTCGGTAGAACGAGAGCTTTGCCTTCTGTCTCAGCTCTCGTTTCGTCACAACAGTGCGGCAGAGGGACTGCAATACTTCCCCAGCTGCACCGATTCTCCGGTTGATTACCTTCTCCATCTTTCCCTCACTCGGGAACAAGACCCCAATATACTTAAACTCCTCCACCTGGGACAGAGTCTCGTTCTCTACCTGAACTGTACAAACCATCGGTTTCCTGCTAAGAACCATGGCCTCAGATTTGGAGATGCTGATCATCATTCCAGCCGCTGAACACTTTGCTGCGAACCGATCCAGTGAGAGCTGAAGGCCCCGAACCGAAGTTGCCATCAGGACAACATCATCTGCAAAAACCAGTGATGCAACCTTTAGCCCCCCGAGACGTATACCCTGTCCGCCATGGTCGAAATCCTGTCCATGAAAGTCACAAACAGGATAGGTGACAGAGCGCAGCCCTGGCAGAGACCGACCCCCACTGGACACAACTCTCGCTTTGGTTGTACAGAGATTGGATGGCCCTCAGCAGGGTTCCCCTCACCCCGTACTCCCTCAGCACCTCCGGCAAAATCTGGTCATACGCCTTCTCCAAATCCACAAAGCACATGTAGACTGGAAAGGCATACTCCCATGCCTTCTCCAGGATTCCCGCAAGAGTAAAGAGCTGGTCAGTTGTTCCACGACCAGGACGGAATCCACATTGCTCTTCTTGAATCTGAGGTCCGACTATCGGCCGGACCCTCCTTTCCAGTACCTTGGCGTAAACTTTCCCAGGGAGGCTGAGTAGTGTGATACCCCTGTAATTAGTACACATCCTCTGGTCCCCCTTTTTTAATAGGGGAACCACCACCCCAGTCTGCCACTCCCTCAACATTTTTATAGTAATTAAAAATTTTGTAACAGCTGAATTAGCAGCACACTTACAGTATAAGTAAATATATATGAATGAATAAGTCATCTTTGTTGTTCGTAAGCACAAATCTAAAATAACTCAAGCTGCATTTAGACGGCCATGTAAAAAAGTTAAATGTGTACGCTTCAATATCCGACCAATCGTTCAGATAATCGTTGACTAATCGACTATCCAAATAATTGTTAGTACAGGGTTTTATTTGAAACAAACTGAACGAATCTAACTCACCTGGAAGCGGATTTTGCTCTCCCCTCGCTCCCGCTCTCTCTTATGCAGACTGACCATGAAGGACTCATAGCACTCCTTCCAGTAGAGGGCCATGGTCTCGTGGCCCTGACTAAAGGTCTCAATTTCATACTGCTTCATGTACGGAATGATCTGAAAACAAACGGAAGTGACGTTACTGGTGACATTATCTCAAACAAGCCCTAATACACTCCAGTCTCATACATATTTGTCCAGGTAGACGCGCCACTCGGGGGAGTTGCAGTATAATTGGAAGTCCTCGAAGAAAGAGGGACTGCCATTGGTATCGGGCAATTGGGGAAGGTGCAGATCCATATAAAGGACGCGATGGACTTTGGAGAGGAGTGTTCGCAACAGAGGAACCAGGAAGGTGTACGTTTCCTCTGCGTTCTCCTGGATAGCAGGCCGAAGGATGCCCTCCACCTTGCCCAACAGGTAGCAGGCCTCGTCCTGGCTGGACACCTCCTTCATTTGTAGGATGAAATTGAGCTTGGCAGTGGCGATTGCACACACCTGCGATGACAAAAGGACAACGGGATGAGTACGCATTTAATGATGGCACCACTTTGTTGAGTTGAGACAAAACAAGGACAACGATACAGTGGAACCTCGATTTGCCAACCCCTCTATTAGCTAACTTTTGGATCGAGCCAAATGCGACCTAATAACGCTTCATTTATTCATTCATTTTGTGTGCCATCTGCAGTCAAAAAGCAGGGCTCAGCACTTTTGGGGAGGCGGAGCCCTCCACGTCACTTGCTGTACAGTACTAGTCACTTCTCAGCACTTCAGTGTGTGACTTTTCTGTTTGTTTTTTTCTGTCCGTTTTGTTAACTCAATACGAGTCCCGAAAAGACAACAGACCGGCGTGGAAAGAAGGAGAGAAAAAAGAATATTGGCCAAGAGTGCATTAGATTAGATTAGATTAGATAGTACTTTATTTATTCCGTCAGGAGAGTTCCTTCAGGAAAATTAAAATTTTCAGCACGATCCCATTCAAGATCAGACAAACATTACAGGGAGACAGAACAGGATCGCTGACGGGTCTGCCGGCTTCCAGCGCCCCTTACAAAAAAGATAAGATACAGGTAAACAAGGGGGGGGAGGGATAGAAGATTAAAATAAAATAAAAAAATCGGTCTTAGCCTAGTAGTAATGGCGCTCGCAAGTATGAAAACATCAAAAAAGTTGGCTTCGTACCACAGCTAGTTTTAATTGTGATGAGACCTGACTTCTCTGGAAAATTATGCCAAAGCAGACTTATTTCACAGCAGAGGAGAACACCTACCTTTCGTTCAACGGCGCCTGTACACATGCCCCACCCTACTATTCTTCCGTTCATCCTGTGGTATGTAAGGGGATTTCCTTTTTTAAAAATGTTTTTATTGTAGCATCATGGTTGTTAAAGTTAAGTATTTTGGTGATTTCTTATCATTTGTGAGGGCACCAAACGGACTTCTGTGTGTGTGCGCGTGCTGGTAGAGCAGCTTGTTTTGTTGTTGTTTTGACGTGTTAATAAAGAAAAAGTTGATCTGTTGCGCCCTTCAATCCATCAATTTTCTACCGCTTGTCCCTCTCGGAGTCAGCCGGGGTGCTGTTGCCTATCTCCCCTTGTTATGTTTGAATTACAGTACTGTATAAAATTTCATATTGTGTTTAAAGTGTACAAACTAAAATATAGACTTTTGTTGAGGCTGGAACCCATTATTAATATTTACATTGGAGAAATTTGCCTCGCTATACAAACTTTTTGATTTAGGAACCCTGTTCAAGGACCAGTTATGTTGGTAAACTGAGGTTCCACCGTATGTGGTTAGGACAATGTTTGACCTCAGAGCCTTCTTGAGCCATGAAGCCCAGCATCAGTCTCAGTCCAACTTGGGAGAGCTGGAACCACTGGGTACCAGCAGAGTACCACACCATGAGGCAGTCCATCAGCGTCACAGACTCCTCCAGCACCTTCTCGGTCCACAGCGCTGGGTTGATCAGGCCCTCAGCTTGCAGGAAGTCTTGTACCATGTGAAGCAGACGCACCGCGTTCTCCGTGTGTTGAGGCAACGTGGCGGCGGACGCCTCGCGGTTGTCGCTCACCGCCCATTCCAACATTCGCTCCAGAAGACTGTGCACAGAGAGGATGGGACAGTGGACACTGTTACCGTGGAAGCATCTACTCCAGGTGTGTCCAAAGTGCGGCCCGGGGGCCATTTGCGCCCCGCGGGTAATTTTTTAACGGCCCTACGCACATTCTAAAAATACGATTAAAAGAATTAAAAACAGAAAAAGAGGTATAAAAGAGCAAACAGGTGAAATGTGACAAGAAAATGTTGCAATGTTTACTCTAATAACACAAAACTGCCATGCAGGCTGTTATTTTCTGTAAAAAATAATAATCAAAATTAATGTCACATTAAATATTCCACTTTGAGACATTTTTGGGGGAAAATGTTGCATATTTTGTGTTTGACATATAAAAAACAATTTTTTTTTTTTTTCTAAAGAAGGGCCTAATAAGAACAAACAAAAAACAGAAACAACAATAAAAGTTATAATTGACAGATGGAGATGGATCTGAAGTTGATCTCAAGTCGATTGTATTTAAAGTAAACAGTAAAAAAGAAGTTTTTTATTTTTAATGACTAGGACCCTTTTGGATCCCCAATAATTTTAGTAGGATTTTTTCCCCCGTGTCATTGCTAAAAAAAAAAAAATTAATTAAAATCAATGCTGTTATGTATTGACATTTTTAAGGCTCCAATTATTATATGATCTCAAATATTCCACTTTAAAATTTTATTGGGGAAAACTATTGCATATTTTGTGTTTTTTTTCCATAACAAAACAGGGTTTTCTTTGACAAAAAGGGAATACAACTTAAATCTTTAAAAACGTTATATTGACAAATAGACCTAATGTTGATCTAGAGATTTAAACCTTGAATAAAAATAATACAAAATTATGAGACATTTTAAATATTTTTTTGACCAAAATATTGTGGGGTCCCAGGGACCAAGCCTGAGTGAGTGGAAGCCTAAATGTATATTTGTACACATATATTGTATTGGTTTTTGAAATAAAAAAATATCAAAATGGCCCCTGCTTGCGTGGATTTTTCAGTGTGCGGCCCTCAGTGGAAAAAGTTTGGACACCCCTGATCTACGCGGAGTTCTGCTGACCTGAGTTTGATTTGGTCGATAGGAAGCAGCAGCTCGTTGGCTGTCCCCAGCTTGGTGAGAGCGGAAAAGACTTGGCCGCGCTCCAGCCAGGCCGAATCGTCGGAACCTTCAACTCCACGCCACATCACACACAGCAGGATCTCCAGCAACATGCTGCACAGTTCGTCCTCAGCTCGCTAGGCACCAACAACAAACATTTTTTTTAGAAATGGTAAATATGGGTAATCCCTTTATCTCACCTCTGTGGTATTGTAGGACTCCCCCAGTGAGAGGTTGTCACTGAAGAGGAAGGTGTCTTCAGCCAGGGAGGCGTTTGCGTCCAAACTCCCCGAATTCGTTGGAAAAGGTTTGGAGGTCTCAATTGGTGAAGGCGTGCTGGGCCCGCTGCCAGGTGTCTGGCTGCCACTGTCCAAGCCCTCATAGGTTTGCAGGTGAGACAGATCCAGGGTTAAACCCCCGGATTTCCCCACCACCCAGGGCTTGACTTGGGCTTGTGGCTCGGTGGAAGCGGAGGAAGAGGGAGTGTCCAGCAGTGAAATGACATCGCTGTTGTCCAGGCTGTCCACGGAGCGAGTGTCGCCCATGCTGAGCCAGTCGTCGTCCGGGCGGTCCAAGCGGCCGGCGCTGCCCGCCCTCGTTCTACGATCTAGTGGCAACTCTAGGCGGTTATTTATACTCCCACCGGGCCGGTTTACGTCCAGGCTGCAGTTGCTGACTGTGTCGGCATTTCGGGATTGGGACGAGCCTTCGCCCCGCAAGTAAAGTTTAGTCAGCGTGTCCTGCCAACACTGCTGCTTTGAGATCTGGAAAGCAGCTTCTTCTTGGGACTGTAGCAACTGATACACCTAAACACACGGTAAAGAGGACCTTCTTGAAAGTCTTCTGGGTAGGGTTCTAGAAGCTATTGAGGTGTGTGTTTAAAGGGAACTGCACTTATTTTGGAATTTTGTCTATCATTCACAATTTTTATATGACAAAGCACTTTTTTATGCCTTCCAACTCACGAGCAAAAGTCAGCTAACAATGGTGCAAATGTGAGTCGCTGTATTCCGCCTATTAAATATATATACATAATATATATATATATATTTATATATACACATAAATAATAGAGAGCGAAAGAGAGAGAGATAAAGAGAGAGAGCAAGACAGAGACAGAGACAGAGAGAGAGAGAGAGAGAGAGAAACACATGCACATACCGTATTTTTCAGACTATAAGTCGCAGTTTTTTTCATAGTTTGGCCAGGGGTGCGACTTATACTAAGGAGCGACTTATGTGTGAAATTATTAACACATTACCGTAAAATATCAAACAATATTATTTAGTTCATTCACGTAAGAGACTAGACGTATAAGATTTCATGGGATTTAGCGATAAGGAGTGACAGATTGTTTGGTAAAGGTATAGTATGTTTTATATGTTATAGTTATTTGAATGACTCTTACCATAATATGTTACGTTAACATACCAGGCACCTTCTCAGTTGGTGTTTTATGCGTCATATAACGTACATTTATTCAGCCTGTTGTTGACTATTCTTTATTTATTTTAAATTGCCTTTCAAATATTCTTGGTGTTGGGTTTTATCAAATAAATTTTCACCAAAAATGCGACTTATACGCCAGTGCGACTTATAAATGTTTTTTTCTTCTTTATTATGCATTTTCGGCAGGTGCGACTTATACTCCGGAGCGACTTATACTCCGAAAAATACGGTACATAGATATATAAAATAAATATCGGCCAATACAGATAAAAGAAGGCAGATATTAATATACCGTATTTCCTTGAATTTCCGCCGGGGCGCTAATTAATTTAAAACCCCTTCTCACTCCTGCGCTTACCAAAGGCATGCGGTAAAAGTAAGCATGCGCTAATTATTTCAAAACCTCTTCTCACTCCAGCGCTTACCAAAGGCATGCAGTAAAAATTTGAGTGTGATGTAAGCTTGGACCTTAAATCCTACTGAATAGCTCTTAATCTTCTTCCCTTTATGCGATTTCAAATTACCGGTATTGAAATCAGCCTCCTCCATTTTGAAAATGATGACAGGGAAAGTGTCACTCGTGACGTCACGAGTAATACTAAGCATGCGCTAATTATTTTGCGAAGCGAGTTTGATCCGGCAGTAATTCAAGGCAGGCGCATGCTATATGCCCTGCGGTTATTCAAGGAAATACGGTATGTCAAAATGCCAAATTTTGGCGCAGATAGTCGATTCGGCCGATAATCAGTTAATCCCTACTACGAATATAATAAAACAATCACTTACTGCACAATGTCTGCTGTCACATGATGCCGACTAATCATAAGCAGGTTTAAAAAAAAAAGGTACCGCAAACAAGTGTCTTTTCATGTCTTTCTTGCCATCTCCGGGTAAAGGTTTAATGAAGTTGTCAAAGTTTAAGTCCACAGCCTTCTACTATCCAGGTGAGAGGCATGAATTATAACCTACAAATAACTTTCACCAACTCAGGGGCTGTGCAACAGCTCACCGGCTCAATATGTCATTATAGCAGCATGTGCAAGTTAGTTCTTCGTGACCACGGTGCCGCTAAAACTAAATTGTCCGTGTTAGCGATTATGATAACAATATTGCTAATACTTGCTACATAATTAGGTCAGGAGATGTAAATAGAGTATTGTTGCCCTTTTTTTGGATGTATTTTTAGAAGGCTTTATAGACAGAATAGTGTACTCTCATAGGCTGCATTGTTAGCCACCTCATAATTACTGTATATTACAAGACAGACTGCATAAAAAAAGAAAACCTTGTGTTCTTGTCTGACATAGGTATTGTAAATGATAGGCAAAATTCCAAAAATAGTGCAGTTTCTCTTTAAGGGCATTGCCTAACAATTATTTATTGAATTTACAAGTCAAAAAAGTAGGTTTAAGGACAAATTTAAGCAAGTTCCTCACCCTTTTGCAGACAATGAGCCTTACGCTGGGTCCTGATCGATGAGTTAACTGAACCAATGCCATCAAGTCCTTGTAGTGCACCACATGATCTGTACGTTATAAGGAAGCAATGTTGGGTTAGGTTTGATACAGTGTGCGCTAAACTGTGTTGCATTAGTGGGAGAAAACAGCTGACCTGTATGGAGGACCTGGTTGAGGACACAGCGAACGAGCGTTGGAGTTATGTGAAGATCGGAGAAGATCAGCGACAGGCCACTGTAACCCGCCTCCCTCAGCCTCAAACGCTGCTTGTTTTTCTCATAGACACGGTCGCATCGCAACATGCGCTCAAACAGCTGTGCAGAGGGACACGCAAATATGCATTACTTGTGTGATTATTTGTTCTTGGAAGTTATGTGAATTGAGTATGTTCCAAGCTACGTGGTGGGAAAAGCAGTGGAACCTCCAATGACAAAATTGTCTAGAAAAGTTTGTCTTTGGAAACAAATTCCCCCATAATCTTTTAAATAATGGAATTATGGGAAAATTCTTTCCATCCTTGACAACTACTACTACTACTAAGGGGGAATAATGAGCATTAAGTAAAGTGACAATCATCAACAATAATAGTCCTACAGCTTTATGAACTATCAGTGAAAACATTCCACAGGCGCTGCCACCAACAAGCGCTGCCACCAACAAGCTCCTTTCGGTCCGCAGACCGAAAGATCTATATATATATATATATATATATATATATATATATATATACATATATATATATATATATATATATATATATACCTATATACAGTATATATATATATATATACACACACACATATATATATATATATATATATATATATACACACACATACATATAAATATATATATACATACATATATAGATAAATCTAAAACATATATATTTGTATATATATATATATATATATCATATATATATGTATATATTAAACAAAGTAAAAAAAACATTATATACATACATACATACATACATATACATATATTAAACAAAGTAAAAAAAACATAAATATACATATATCTATATATAGATATAGATATATATGTATATGTATATAGATATGTTTTTTTAGTTTAAAAAAAAAAATATATATATATATATACATATATATATATATATATATATATATATATATATATATATATATATATATAAAATGTTTCTTTTAGTTTGTTTAATGCCATTCTTCTCAAAGAGAACACATTTTTTATATGGCAAAAACTATATATATATATATATATATATATATATATATATATATATATATATATATATATATATATATATGTATATTTTAGACCAGTTGATCTGCCGTTTCTTTTCTTTTTCTCCTATGTCCCACTCTCCCTCGTGGAGGGGGTCCGGTCCGATCCGGTGGCCATGTACTGCTTGCCTGTGTATCGGCTGGCTGGGGACATCTCTGCGCTGCTGATCCGCCTCCGCTTGGGATGTTTTCCTGCTGGGTCCGCTGTGAACGGGACTCTCGCTGCTGTGTTGGATCCGCTTTGGACTGGAC
The DNA here is from genome assembly GCF_033978795.1 of Nerophis ophidion. Lineage (NCBI taxonomy): Eukaryota > Metazoa > Chordata > Actinopteri > Syngnathiformes > Syngnathidae > Nerophis > Nerophis ophidion. Next base: position 36,645,615 of record NC_084637.1, read on the forward strand.
TCTTGCGACTGTGTTGGATCCAATATGGATTGAACTTTCACAGTATCATGTTAGACCCGCTCGACATCCATTGCTTTCCTCCTCTCCAAGGTTCTCATAGTCATCATTGTCACCGACGTCCCACTGGGTGTGAGTTTTCCTTGCCCTTATGTGGGCCTACCGAGGATGTCGTAGTGGTTTGTGCAGCCCTTTGAGACACTGGTGATTTAGGGCTATATAAGTAAACATTGATTGATTGAATGATATATATATATATATATATAATATATTCCAAAGTGAAATTTTGATTGTTTCATTATTGTTTGTTGAGTAATCACAGCTTTAGAGAAAAAAACAACCAACATTGCAGCTTTTTAATATTAAAGTCAATATATCGCAAGTTTTTCCTGTTACATTTTATCTGTTTGCTTTTTTATTCCACTTTTATATGTTTTTTTCCCTTTTCTAATAGAATTTTTCAGAATGTGCCGCAGGCTGCAAATCTCCCTTGGGCCAGACTTTTGACACCCCTGGATTGGTATAACATGAGTCATGTGACTTTGCCCGCTGGAAGAAGTCTTTCTAAAGAGCCAAATTAATGCATCTTTGCAGGCAGTGTTCAAAAGATTATATATTTAATGATGACATACTCAATGTAATGAAGTAAAAGTAGTGTTTCTTCCAAACAAAAATACTCAAGTAAAAAGTATGTTGCTGTAAAACCACTCTGACAGGTAGAATTGATCCAAAAAGCAACTTAAGTAAATGGAATGGAATAAATGTAGCTTATTACTAACCACCTCTTGGGATAGTTCGTGTATGAGCGGTCTGTTATTTGGAGGTTCCACTCACTGTGTTTGTTTTTCAGGTGGAGTGGCAGCTCACCTTGAATACAAGTTCCCTGAGGCGGTCTGTGTATTTGCTGTTGAGAAGCAGGGCGTAAAAAGAGTCGGCTGCTCCGGGCTCAAAGAGGAGCAGGAAGAGCTGGTCCCTGCATGGACTACTCTGAAGCAGGCTGAGTAACATCTCCAACAGTCCACAAATCTTCAACACACACAAAAAAAGGAACCAAACTTAATATCCCAAGGCCTTATTTTGAAGAGTACTTATTGGTGCATGAAATCCAGCTGTCACTGTACGGGGCTTAAAATGCTTACTGAGACGATAATGCTTCAAAATATCAAAACAGGAAAGAAAAAAGGGGATGCCTGGCGGGAAATGAGCCGGTAACTTCCTGCAAGGGCATTGCTGCAGGAATTCTACCGGGGAACCAGAAAGGTCATCTCGCTATCCACGCCGAGGAGAAGGTTATGCTTGCCTTGCCATTTGCTGCTTATACAGTATATGCTTGATCAGTGGTGTGCCTTCAGGGCCAGCAAGGCCTTCTCTGCTGGCCTAACTTAACCAGAAATCATGATCATAATTAAATATAAAAACACTTTTTAATTTACTTTACCTAAGTATCTAAAAGTATTCATATTCTGTTCATGTCATATTATGCTCCTTCCAATACTGTTGTTTTTAGGTTAGAGTTTTTATCCAATCAGAATTCAGCTAGCTTATGTTGCCACGCTGTAGGCGTCTATGCACTGTAAGTGAACGAGGCACATACAGTTGATAGATAATTGCAATAACCAATCAGATCACGAGTTGTTGTCAGGAAGGCCTTCTAGCTGGCCTCACGTTGAATGTGACATTTACGCGTCCTGTGATTGAATACTCACTGGTTGATAGGCAGTTGCGATAGCCAATCAGATCACAAGTTGTTGACAATAACCTATCCAGTTAGCCTGATGTTAACGGGACTGTGATTGGATACTCACTTGTCACTCCAAAGTGAGTATGCAATCACAAGTTGCAATTTATTAAAAGCAGGAAGTGTTGCGCCGCAGCCATAGCAGAGAAATCACCGATACTCACTTTTTAACCCACTAAGAAGGAGGACAAAATGTTGATTAGGTGGCAGATAGAGATTTGCAAGGCCATTTTCAAGAAGGATATTTAAAGAGAAACTACATCCTGTAAGACGATGTCGGCCGGAAGCTAGTTCAGCTGTCCGGCCAATTCCACTTGAATCAACTATGAGCGGTACCACTGGCTTGTATGGCGTTGAATGGGTGCTACAAATTCAAGTTCAAATATTTTATTTTTTTATTTTTTCACATTTAATATGTTTTTTGCACTTTTAATTTTGACAGTACCACATAAGATATGTTTTAATTGCTGATGCGGGTATATTGATTTTTAAATGCGCCGGAAAATAAACCGTTTTGTACAATGTTAAGTTGATTCAATGCGCAGTAGTGCGTAAATGTGTTTCTGTATAGTATTTCTCCAGCAATGGTCATGTGGGGACATAAATGATGGTATTTTAAAAGGTAATAATTGAAGTCGGACATAACTGAAGGCCTGGGTGGGAAACGCACGGCCACCACCACTGTGTTTGATTATGTCCAATCTACAATCACGTGGAGGGGGTGGGGTGGAGTAATTAAATGTGGGTGCGGGGCTGGGAAAAGATTCAAATATTCTGTTGGCATTGCAAAATATTGTCAACATTTTCCTTAATTTTATTGTGAAAAACGCATAAATCCAATTAGGGAAGCACAATAGTTTTTTTTTCAAGCCGAAAACGATACAGATAACGTCCTACTTCTCAGGACCAATATCAATAACTTTTTTATAGCTATTAATTTTCAAATTCACACTTGACTGTAGATTTTGCACACTTTTCTTTGGGGCTGCTTCTTCGATAGACGGCGGATTTCAAAATAGTCGTTTTTTTTTCTTCTTTCCTTGTGAAATGTTTGTTGGTAAATATACCACAAGAAATCAACGCCATGCTTGTTTACAATGAGCACAAATGGAAGTTTGGACACCTCCTACGAGGTGAGAAAAAAGGTGTGTTCGATTTGCTCATCCACCCTGCAGCACTATACGGCTAATCTCGCCTCATTGTAATGTTTTTTTCTTGTTATTTGGAAGTTATTTTTCAAGGTTATCAGATTTATCTATGTGACATCACACTTCCTGACCCGATGATTATCTGTACAATATTTATTGTGCGCCCCTAAATCTAATAATAGATCATTTGGAGCATATGCAGAAATAAAGTGTTGTACTTAAAGCCATGGAGCAGCTTCACAATTAATGGGTAATTTGTCAAACGAGACAAAATAAATAAATACATCTTTAAATAATTACAAAAATGTGTCATTTATTAATAATTCTTCAAATTTAAAAACAAACATGTTAATAAAAGTACACTTGATGGCTGAGTTTGACAAATATGATAATTTCATGGAGCGCTTCCTCAAAGGTTCATCAGATAATTAAATAAATCATTCAATTATAAAATAATTAGTAAATTAAATAATTAAATCAACAATTACATGATTAAATATTCAAATAATTATTAACTAATGAGACAATGAATACATATTGAAAACATTAATTACATCATGAAATAATATGTCAGTTTACATAAAATATACTAATGAATCATTTATGAACACATGTAAGTATTTTATTCCAATTACAAATAATTAATGACCCATTTAAGTATACATTGAAATATTTATTTATTTGCTTTATTTGGTACCATTTGACCCTCCATAATTTGGTGATTGACATCATTATTTTAATTTAAAAGTACACAAGACAGCTGAGTTTGCCAGATAATATAAATTCATGGCGCGCTGCCACAAAGATTAATGAGAAAATGAAATAAAAAATTCAATCATGAAACAATTGATTACGAAAGATAATAATTTAATCGATAATACAATGATTTAATATTGAAATATTTACACCATTAAATAATGATTAAATATTTGAATAATAATTAATTCATTAAATTAAATGTCTTCTTACAATAAATAAATAACACATTTAAAAACTCATTTATGTAATTTATTCCAATTATAAATTATGAATGACACATGTAAGGAATACTTTAAATATTTATATATTTATTCTATTTTGTCCCATTTGACCTCCATAATTTGGTGATTGACATGATAATTTCAATGTAAAAGTACACGTGACAGCTGATAAAATAAATTCATGGAGCGCTGCCCCACAAACTTATGAGATAATTCAATGTATCATGAGATAATTATTCAATTAAATAATTAATTTAAAGGGTTAAATATTGAAATAATTAAATGAATACATCTTTGAACAAGTATTTGAAATTAAATGTCATTTTACATTACATAAACGGATAACACATTTAATAGCACATGTATGTCTTTTATGCCAATTATAAATAATTAATGACACATTTAAAGAATAATTTAAAGATTTAAATACATATTCTATTTTGTCCTATTTGACTTCCATAATTTGGTGATTGACATGATAATGTCAATGTAAAAGAACACGTGACAGCTTGGGTTGAGAGATAAAATAAATTCATGGAGCGCTGCCCCACAAATTCCTGAGATAATTCAATAAATTATGAAATAGTTATTCAATTAAATAATTTAAATTTGGTGCCCAAGACCAGACTTAAGACCAGGGGAGACAGGGCCTTCTCTGTGGTCGGCCCTAAGCTCTGGAACACTCTGCCGCTCCATGTTCAAACTGCTTCCACAGTGGAGTGTTTTAAGTCACGTCTTAAGACCCACTTTTATTCTTTGGCTTTTAACACTACGTGAGTTATGTGGTCCTCTGTCCTCTGTGTTTTTTATACACTTTGATTTCTATTTTACTGTTTTGATTTTACCCTTTAAAATAGTTTTTAATCATATTTGTTTTTCTATTGTTTTTATTGGTTTTATATTTATTTATTTTTTGTTTTTATTCAGTCATTGGTGGAGCATAATATGTATATATATATTTTTTTTTTTATATTTTATTTATTTTTTTTTTTTTTTTTACAATTGTTTTTAACATGGCTGTGCAGCACTTTGGAAACGTTATTGTTGTTCAAATGTGCTATATAAATAAAGTGGATTGGATTGGATTGGATAAATGATTAAATATTGAAATAATTAAATTGGCCCTAGTGTGTGAATGTGAGTGTGAATGTTGTCTGTCTATCTGTGTTGGCCCTGTGATGAGGTGGCGACTTGTCCAGGGTGTACCCCGCCTTCCGCCCGATTGTAGCTGAGATAGGCGCCAGCGCCCCCCGCGACCCCAAAAGGGAATAAGCGGTAGAAAATGGATGGATAATTAAATCTTTGAACAATTATGGAATCATGAAATTAAATGTAATTTTACATTACATAAACGGATAACAAATTTCATAGCACATGTATGTATTTTATGCCAATTATGAATAATTACTGGAACATTTACGGAATATTTTAAAAATGTATTTATTTAATTGTATCCTATTTGACCCTTCATAATTTGGTGACTGACATGATGATTTAGAGATGATTAGAGACACTTGATCATAGTTCATATTGCGTCAATAACAGGATGTGCCCTCTTCACCTGATCCTCATCCCCGATGGCGGAGATATATCCCACAATGCTTTGCATCTCTTCCTGGGACATGCCCTTGCCGATGTAGTACTTGACGAGCCCGTAGAGAGACGTGCGGATGGTCCGAATGTCATCCTCACTCAGGTCGCCGTCTTTATTAGTGTTTTTCCTTAGAACCAAGAGCCGAGGTTTGATGTTGTGCCAGACAAAAAAACTCAATAACAACCGACTCTCACCCATAATAGAGGCGAATGGTGTCCAAAAGGAATCGTACTCCATATTTCTTGCGGAACTGCTTCCTGTTGTCTTTGATGACAGTGCTCACATACTGTATGTGACCTGGAGAGGAAAACAACCAGCATAGCACAGAAGTCACTTTGAATAGCTCAATGTTCTGGATATATTGTCTTTATTTGGCATTTTAGGATCTGACCTATTCGTAAAGGGAAGTCGCCTTTATTCCAGATGTTGAAGTTGAACAGGAGATGTGTGTGAAGTTGCTGCAGCAGAGCTTGATTCTTCTCGTAGGTCACCTGCTCTATCAGCAGCTGCATAGCCACCAGGACACTGACGTCCACGTGACCGACAGGAAGCTGAAAAAGCAAAGCATGGCTCCAATATACAGACTGTATGAATTTACTGCTAAACCCAAACAGCTTCCTCATATCACCAACACACTTAAAAGAGTCACGTTTAAACAGGTGTGACGATTTTGCCTTGAGCAATTATTTGAGCATTTTAATCCGCAACTAAATGGAGACTTTGCCATGGTCTAAATCAGGGGTGTCAGACTTGTTTTCATCCAGGGCCACATCGCAGTCATAGCTGCCCTCAGAGGGCCGTTTGTAACAGTGAATGTAAGAATATAAAAGTATAATCGCCTCATTATATTATTGCCTTTGCATTTGGTTATTTGATTTTTGTAAATCGTAAATGGGTTGGGTACGATCAGTGTCAGAGCTTGGTCCGCATTGCCGGCAGTAAGTCGGACACGCTTCCAGTGAGGGTTGGACTCCGCCAAGGCTGTCCTTTGTCACCGATTCTGTTCATAACTTTTATGGACAGAATTTCTAGGCGCAGTCAAGGTGTTGAGGGGTTCCGGTTTTGTGGCCGCGGGATTAGGTCTCTGCTTTTTGCAGATGATGTGGTCCTGATGGCTTCATCTGGCCGGGATCTTCAGCTCTCACTGGATCGGTTCGCAGCCGAGTGTGAAGCGACCGGAATGAGAATCAGCACCTCCAAGTCCGAGTCCATGGTTCTCTCCCGGTAAAGGGTGGAGTGCCAACTCCGGGTTGGGGAGGAGACCCTGCCCCAAGTGGAGGAGTTCAAGTACTTAGGAGTCTTGTTCACGAGTGAGGGGAGAGTGGATCGTGAGATCGACAGGCGGATCGGTGCGGCGTCTTCAGTAATGCGGACGTTGTACCGATCCGTTGTGGTGAAGAAGGAGCTGAGCCGGAAGGCAAAGCTCTCAATTTACCGGTCGATCTACGTTCCCATCCTCACCTCTCCCGTCCAAAGGCAAAACCTAGTAACTCACTTCTAGCTGATTTTGAGAAAACAAAGGAAAACCAATTGATCTTGATGCTGTCTTACAAAGATCTACAAAGTCATCAAACGTATAGATGTTTTCTTGAGCTTTCATTTTCTTGCCGATTGAGCCATGGATTGAATCTGCTCTCATGAACGTGTGCCCTTTCTCCAGATATTTTATTACAATTTCGGGTGGGCCCCATTCTGCGTTTGCACATTGGGCAAGAGCCGTGTACAGCGTCCAGTTTTTATTTTGACCTCCACAGTTATCTGCCCAAAAGAGTATGCAAGGGGAAGAATCAAGAACAATACATTTAATAAAGGTGCTTGCAACATCCTGGGCCAATCTTCCAAAGATCCCCTCGTGCCATAATATCACATAATCAGGTTGACCGTCGGCCCCCATTCGGGCATCCTGACCAGATGCCCGAACCGCCTCATCTGGCTCCTCTCGATGTGGAGGAGCAGCGCCTTTACTTTGAGTTCCTCCCGGATGACAGAGCTTCTCACCCTATCTCTAAGGGAGAGCCCCGCCACACGGCGGAGGAAACTCATTTTGGCCGCTTGTACCCGTGATCTTATCCTTTCGGTCATGACCCAAAGCTCATGACCATAGGTGAGGATGGGAACGTAGATCGACTGGTAAATTGAGAGCTTTGCCTTCCGGCTCAGCTCCTTCTTCACCACAACGGATCGGCACAAGAAAATGGATGGACAATTAAAATGCAAATATAGCTTCACTACATTAGACATCATTTTTGCACTTAATAAACTTAATAAAAGCTCCAGACTTCTTCTCTTTGATATTATCACTACTGCCACAAGTGGTGGAAAAGTGTATTACAACTGATATTTTTTGCCACCCTCAAGGGGGCGCTCACGGCCTATGGTTAAGAAACACAGCCGGAGAAGTGTGCTTTGCAAGGTAAATGCTGTACGTAATTATTACTTCATAAAACTACTGTTAGTGTTTTATTGAATTGTTTTCAATAGAATGTTTGTTATCTAAAAGTTACTTGTTCTTTTTAAAGGCAGGCACATGTTAAAATTGTGCTGTTTTCTATTCATTTCAAGGGGCAACGCTTTTTGCAATACAAGTTTTTCAAGATACGAGTTATGTCATAGAAATAATTAGAGTCACACCCTAAAGGTACCACAGAAAACAAGTAGCTTAGCACGTTCACAAATGCCCACACTTATTCCGTCCCAGACAAATTGTATGCTACTAGTAACCTTTGGATCAAATGTGAAAAGTTTTTGCTAAAGACCAACTGGCTTGTGTGATAACGGCATTAAAAACCTTCTGCAGCAGGGCTCCCAGTGTCTCGATGCCATGCGAGTACAGAAGATTCTCCTGGTTTATTGCATGCCTCTGCAGAAAATGCTTCAGCAGCAACAAGAAGGTGGCCACCAGATTCTTCTCGAGGCGCGCTTCTGGTACAAAGAAAAACATTTCACACCGTGCTTGTTAACACACTGTGCCTGGGCTGGCATGTCGAGGGGAGGGCAAACGGACCTGAAGCCCTGTTAGACGGGAGAATGACCCACTCTCCGTCAGCAGGAGTGGTCACATCTGGGGTGATGAAGTCTGATCCCGTTGACGCGTCACTGGCCTGTTGATCGGGGGCCACATAGGCCAACTGCTCCAGTATCAGGAAGACCACAGGCAAGCCGCCTACACAATTGATCATATCCTGCCAAAAGGTACAATGTGCAGTATTTAAAAGGAGCCATATGTAATAATTTAATCTCAAGTCACCCCACATATGTCAAAAGGCATTTATAAATCCTGTTATTTTCCAATACCTCTGTAACTGATAACAGTAGTTCAGCCGGGATATGCCCTTTTCAAAACTAGATTTACAGCCCCGAAATCTTGTTATTGTTTACATTTCGATGCCCCGTCTTCCACCATTTGACCAATTAGAAAGTCTGTGAGTTTGTCACATCCGGGTTGCCAGTTACGCACCGCCACCTTCGTCTAGCTACTGCCACTGGTAAAGTTACTAAACATGTCGGACCTAAAAGGCGTTAAAACGATTCTCAACTTATTCATGACAAAGACAGAAACAAAACGAGGATTTGTATCGTGGATGACTTTGAAAGATGGAGACGATAGAAGGCGGAGAAAAATGTTTCATCTAACGACAAACTTGCTAATTTCCTCCCTGATAGGTAAGCTAAGTAAGGCATTTAAGTTTTATTATTACTTGTAATAAATGGAAATGGACATTTGGTATGTAAACTATATTGTCCATTACAGTCTATGATCTTGTCTAACAAACCTAGTATGTTCTAGCAACGAATGCAGTGTGAAGGTGCATAGCTCCTAGTACAGGGGTCGGCAACCTAAAATGTTAAAAGAGCCATATTGAACCAAAAATACAAAAACAAATATGGCTGGAGCCGCAAAAAAATAAAAGCCATATTACATACAGATAGTGTGTCATGAGATATAAATTGAATTAAGAGGACTTAAAGGAAACCAAATGAGCTTAAATATAGCTACAAATGAGGCATGATGATGCAATATGTACATATAGCCTAAATAGCATGTTAGCATTGATTAGCTTGCAGTCATGCAGTGACCAAATATGTCTGATTATAACTCCACACAAGTCAGTAACGTCAACAAAACTCACCTTTCTGCATTCATGCACGTTAAGTTTGGTCGACAAAATGAGACGGAAAAAGAAGTGGCATAAAACACGTCTTAGAATGTCGGAGAAAGTTATGCATGTAAACAAACGACGGTGAGTTCAAGGACCACCAAGATTAATAGGACAAAACGGCGCTTGCCAATTACTCGAATCAGTGAATCATGTTTAATACAAACAGTGTGCTTTATAACAATTAGGGAGGTTTGTGTCATGTTTATCCTCCTCCAGAAACTGTATTAAAACAAAATATATTTGTAATATTTTTTTTCCTCATCTTTTTCCATTTTTCATACATTTTTGAAAAAGCTCCAGAGAGCCACTAGGGCGGCGCTAAAAAGCCGCATGCGGCTCTAGAGCCTTGGGTTGCCGACCCCCGTCCTAGTGTAATGCTTAGCATGCTAGCCCGGTGAATGACACATCGACATACAGTCTAACAGGGGAAATATATGCCCGTTAGCCTGTATGGCGATGTGTTTTCGGACTAACAGTGCCAAATATATTTTCAACAAATAAAACCGATAGGGATATGGGTAGTGTCACTGCCTATTTCGTTGTCAATATGCTAACATGCTGAGGAAATGGGTTCCAACTTCAGCACTGCTAAATCACATGATAAACAAATTCCTCATTTGTGTGGCCCAGGAGTCACCAACGCGGTGCCCGCGGGCACCAGGTTGCTTGTAAGGACCAAATGAGTAGCCCGCTGGCCTGTTCCAAAAATAGCTTAAATAGCAGCACTTACCAGTGAGCTGCCTCTATTTTTTAAATTGTATTTATTTACTAGAAAGCTGGTCTCGCTTTGCTCGACATTTTTAATTCTGAGAGAGACAAAACTCAAATAGAATTCGAAAATCCAAGGAAATATTTTAAAGACTTGGTCTTCGCTTGTTCAAATAAATTCATTTATTGTTTTACTTTGCTTCTTATAACTTTCAGAAATACAATTTTAGAGAAAAAATACAACCTTAAAAATTATTTTAGGATTTTTAAACACATATACCCTTTTACCATTTAAATTCCTTCCTCTTCTTTCTTGACAATTTAAATCAATGTTCACATAATTTTATATTTTTTTATTGTAAAGAATAATAAATACATTTTAATTCAAATCTTCATTTTCGCTTCTGTTTTTTCGACGAAGAATATTTGTGAAATATTTCTTCAAACTTATGATTAAAATTCAAAAAAGTTATTCTGGCCAAATCTAGAAAATCTATAGAATCAAATTTAAAACTTATTTCAAAGTCTTTTGCATTTCTTTTAAAATTTTTGTTCTGGAAAATCTAGAAGAAATAATGATTTTTCTTTGTTAGAAATATAGCTTGGTCCAATGTGTTATATATTATAACAAAGTGCAGATTGGATTTTAACCTATTTAAAACATGTCATCAAAATTCTAAAATTAATATCAGGAAAAAATGACTAATGACGTTCCAAAAATTATTTTTTTAATTTTTTCAAAAATATTTGAATTAACTAGTTTTTCTCTTCATTTTTTCCAGTTGAATTTTGAATTTTAAAGAGTCGAAATTGAAGATAAACTATGGTTCAAAATTACATTTTCATTTTTTTCCTGTTTTCTCCTCTTTTAAACCGTTAAAAATTCTTTTTTTTTTCATAATTTTTTCTCTACAAAAAACCTTCCGTAAAAGGAAAAAAAATGTACAACGGAATGACAGAAAGAAATACCCATTCTATATATATATATATATATATATATATATATATACACATACATACATATATATATATATATATATATATATATATATATATATATATATATATATATATATATATATATATTTATTAACGGTAAATTGAGCAAATTGGCTATTTATGGCAATTTATTTAAGTGTGTATCAAACTGGTAGCCCTTTGCATTAATCAGTACCCAAGAAGAATCTCTTGGTTTCAAAAAGGTTGGTGACCCCTGGTGTAGCCTACAGGCATAACTCAGTAGAATGTCTCCTCTTTAGTTTTGGGCGTACATTAGGCTGCTAAGCATGCTCTACTTATTTTCACCTGTATAACCATTGCTAGTGTTGGTTGTAGTTGGTTTTAGTCTTTGTTTTGTGATCGTACTGACAATAACCATTTGTTGGGATATTGTACGCAGGCATGACGTACTTTTTCCTGAAAACAGCCTAATTTCTGTGAAAAATGTAATCGTTAGAGATTTTTTATTGACAAAACGCTTGTCTATTCAGCCGTTATGGTCCCAGCACCTCAACCCCCTAGTAAGAGGCAGTGGAAGTTTGAAGTTCCTTGAAGTAGCCCAGTAGATTGAGCTGGATTTGGCTGCATATCTGGCAACCTCAGTCAGGGAGAGAGGGAGGTGACTTCAGAATTTTGACTGCGATTGCAGTACCATTTCTGGCCACATTATTACATATGCCACCTTTAAAGGCCGACTGAAACTCACTACTACCGACCACGCAGTCTGATAGTTTATATATCAATGATGAAATTTTAACATTGCAACACATGCCAATACGGCTTTTTTAGTTTACTAAATTGCAATTTTTAATTTCCCGCGAAGTGTCCTGTTGAAAACGTCGCACTATGATGACGCGTGCGTTTGACGTCTCAGGTTGTAGCGGACATTATTTTCCAGCCCGATCCAAGCTATGAGTAGTCTGCTTTAATTGCATAATTACACAGTATTCTGGACATCTGTGTTGCTGAATATTTTGCAATTTGTTCAATTAATAATGGAGAAGTCAAAGTAGAAAGATGGAGGTGGGAAGCTTTTAGCTTTGTTTCCTTGTTTAAAATTCCCAAAAGTGAAGCTTTACTATGGAACAGAGCAGTCAAGCGAACATGGAACCCAACCACATGTCAACCGGCAGGTTTCAGTGAGAAAATTGTGGTAATAAGTTGGCTCTTACCGTAGTTATGAGCGGAGCCTGCGTCCTCCTGCAGCTGCTGCGGACTATTACCTCCTCCCACCGGAGACACTGGCGGTCACCACACCCGTGGCCTTTCAGGTACTATATAATCTCCCTAAAACACTAGTAACACAGATAAGGGATTTTCCAGAATTATCCTAGTAAATATGTCTAATAACATCTGAATCGGTCCCATTGCCCTCGCCCTTTTTTTTTTTTTCTATTCCTTCACTCTCAATATCCTTATCCACAAATCTTTCATCCTCGCTCAAATTAATGGGGAAATTGTCGCTTTCTCGGTCCGAATCGCTTTAGCTGCTGGAGGCTATGATTGTAAACAATGTGAGGATGTGAGGAGCTCTACAACCCGTGACGTCACACGCACATCGTCTGCTACTTCCGGTAAAGGCAAGGTTTTTTATTAGCGACCAAAAGTTGCGAACTTTATCGACGATGTTCTCTACTAAATCCTTTCAGCAAAACTATGGCAATATCGCAAAATGATCAAGTATGACACATAGAATGGACCTGCTATCCCCGTTTGAATAAGAACATCTCATTTCAGTAGGCCTTTAACATTCCGAACACAGAATGACTGTCTGAGAGTGATGTTGCAGTCCAACCTTGATGTCCCAGTTAACAACTTTCTTCCCAGTCAGGCGCCCATGCAGCTTATTGGGGGACAGATCGAGACAGATCGGATTTTGACAAGCCTGTAAAAAATTGTTATAAATAAAGCATCATGTTTGATGTTGGGCTGGACTTGATGTTTTTAAAGTTTTGCAGAAAAAAATACCTTTGGTGAATAGTGCAGCAGCAGTTTGCTTGAAAAGTCGCCAAGCTCTGCTTCCTGGACTTTTAATGGGGAGATACAGTTTGGACCTGCGTAGAAACAAACATCAATGTTAGGTCTGTGGATGTAATGATATGGAAATTTCATATCAGTTATCGTGACCAAAATGATCACGTTTATCATTATTATCGCGGTGTTGTCAAAAAGTAATTTGTACACATGCTAAAATCTTTTGACCAAGTAATATATTTTTTAAACAACTAAATGTTAGAAACATCACTATTTTGCATGTTTTGTGTTTCTTATGCTTAACTGATAGTAGACAAGGATTCCATCAGTTTATATACCGTTTAATACATTGGTTTGTACTGTAGCACTTTGAGATTTATTCCAATGAAAAGTGCGTTACAAATGATAAATGGCTTTTACTTGTATAGCGCTTTTCTACCTTCAAGGTACTCAAAGCGCGTTGACACTACTTCCACATTTACCCATTCACACACTGATGGAGGGAGCTGCCATGCAAGGCGCTAACCAGCACCCATCAGGAGCAAGGGTGAAGTGTCTTGCTCAGGACACAACGGACCAGGGACCCTCGGGCTGCGCACGGCCACTCTCCCACCAAATAAAATCTATTATTATTGTTTATTATTTCTGGCGAGCATTGTGGCTACTCTGCTACTACTCTGTCTCATATTACTACCGTAAAGTGGTTTCTGGGTTCGTTATTGCCTCAACCCTTATTTAAAGCGTGAGTGAAGAATCCACTAAGAACCAGATAAGTCCGAAATACAAAGTGATGATACAGTACTATGTGCTCACATATTCTACCTGGTGGTTGTTTGAGCGCACTGCAGCTAGTCCTGCATAGTTCCACACCTTAGTGCTTCAGTCACAAGCAGTATTCTCACAGGAATTAGGCATAAATACAACCTTACCTACTGTATATCAGTTGAGTATAGAATGATCATTGTGTTTTAAGAGGGCACAGCTTGTCGGTTCAATGTACACAATTGAATATCTTCAGTTACTCAGATTGTCATGTGTTTACTTAAATTTAGAGTGGGGTATGTCGTTCTCTTAAGGCCCAAGCTGTTTGTTTACACACTTTTTATTTACTTTCTCTTTGCTATTTGGGCTTATTGGACACTAATTAGAATAAAAACTAAGAATCATCTTTTGATACGATGTACTTAGTCCATAAGTACACGTCCGTGTACTTCATGTTAAGTGACATGCTAAATCTTATTTTTGCACTTTTTTTCCCCAAATTCCATTGTATGTTATACTCTTCTGACACCACCAGATGGCAGTATAAGTGCCCACGTAAGCGGCCGTAAGATCCCAATTGAGTAGTGTACACAATTTTGGAAATAAGAGCTAAAAGGTGCTGTCCACATATGTGGCCACTAAGCCAGTGGTCCCCAACCACCGGGCCGTAGCCCAATCGGTACCGGGCCGCAGATGAATTTTTTATTAATTTTTATAATTAAAAAAAATAAAAAAAATAATCAACATAAAAAACAATATACACTTACAATTAGTGCACCAACCACAAAAAACTCCCCTTTTCATGACAAAAACTTCCCTTTTTCATGACAAATAAAAAAAAATAAAAATAAAAAAAATAAAAGACCCCCCCAAGGTTTTGATGGCGAAAAACGTTAATGTCCCTTGTTTTCATGTTAGCATTTAAGCTAGTGAGCTGGCACTAGTCGGCACATTAGTTCGTCAAAGCACAGTTATGAATCACGATTTTTCCAAAAACCTAATTTAAAACGGAAGTATTAGCCGTCGGGAGTGTTCATTATTCATTTTTTATCGGTACATCTCTGGTTGATAGGGGTGGGACATTTTGGGCACCGAACAATTCGATCCACAGGCACGAGAGCACCCTTTGAGGAAAAAAAAGAGAAAAACTGACAATAAAAGAGGGGAAAAATATTTGAAAACCAAGACTACATTTTTTAAAAATTGGGTTCATTTCTACACTATATTTTACCTTTAGATTTATTCTAATCCACCCACCTCTTTTGGTGGGCTTTTTCACAATTACATGTCCAATTTAAAGTACATTTTAGTTCTTTGGGAATTAATTAATTATCATTGAAAATGTAATGTAAAATTCTTTAACTTGCATGCAAAGAACTCTGAAAACGATTCCCACTTGGCAACTCTATCCTGTAGCCACGCCCCCTCAGGAAATGTACTTCCTGTGTTTAGACCTCTGTTTGTAGCAGTCATGTCAAAAATATATTTTCTCGCTGGCTATTAATAAATGCTCTACAACTACAACTGGTTAGGAACTAACAGTATTCAAATTGTAATCATCCAAATATGATTAGCAGCAAAGTAGAAAGCCGTTTATGTTGTGGCTCGGATTGGAACACTGGCGACAAGTCAGCTCTCTAGATGATGCAAACTCGCGGGCTTGTTTGTTAAGCTCCTATTTTTTTTTTTGATAGTGTAGTGGGTTTACAATAATTACCCACAGAATTTTTGTTAGTGTTAGAGTTCCGGTCGGACGGGTTTTCACGGGATACATTTTTAGTGTTGTGTGATGAATGGAGAAGCCACGAATGTTTGGATATGGCTCGATTTCTGATAAGGAAACAAAGTTAGCTCCATCTTTCGACACTCCCATCCTTACACACTACAATATTTCATGAAAAACGTGGAATGTCGATGTGGAAACAAACATTTAAAAGCTGAACATTAAAAATTCTCGATTCAAGCCGATTTTTTTCAATGTTGTATTTGTTATAATAATTCCATCAATCCATCCATTTTCTACCGCTTGTCCCTTTTGGGGTCGTGGGGGGTGCTGGAGCCTATCTCAGCTGCATTCCGGTGGAAAGCAGTGTACACCCGTACAAGTCGCCACCTCATCGCAGGGCCAACATAAATAGACAGACATTATTCACACTCACATTCACACAATAGGGCCAATTTAGAGTTGACAATCAAATTATCTCCAGGTGCATGTCTTTGGAGGTGGGAAGAAGCCGGAGTACCCGGAGGGAACCCACGCAGTCACGGGGAGAACATGCAAACTCCAGATCCCGAGCCCGGGATTGAACTCAGGACTACTCAGGATCTTCGTATTGGGAGGAACAAGCACTAACCCCTGTGCACCGTGCTGCCGGTATAATAATTATAATTAATTATTTTTCTAAACACCTTACAGGTTACAAAATCTCCTCTGAGGTGCATTGATATGGACTAAAAACATATTTTATATTATTTTATATACATACAGCACAGGCCAATAGTTTGGACACCTTCTCATTCAATGCATTTTTTTTTTAATTTTAATGACTATTTAAATTGTAGATTGTCACTGAAGGCATCAAAACTGTGAATGCACATGTGGAGTTATGTACTGAAACCAAAAAAAAAGGTGAAACTGAAAACATGCTTTATATTCTAGTTTCTTCAAAATAGCCATCTTTTGCTCTGATTACTGCTTTGTACATAACTCCACGTGTTCATTCATAGTTTTGATGCCTTCACTGACAATTTACAATGTAAATAGTCATTAAAGGGGAACATTATCACCAGACCTATGTAAGCGTCAATATATACCTTGATGGTGCAGAAAAAAGAGCATATATTTTTTTAACCGATTTCCGAACTCTAAATGGGTGAATTTTGGCAAATTAAACGCCTTTCTGTTTATCGCTTTGGAGGTGATGACGTCAGAATGTGACGTCGCCGAGGTAATACAGCCGCCATTTTCATTTTCAACACATTGCAAACATTGGGTCTCAGCTCTGTTATTTTCCGTTTTTTCGACTATTTTTTGGAACCTTGGAGACATCATGCCTCGTCGGTGTGTTGTCGGAGGGTGTAACAACACTAACAGGGAGGGATTCAAGTTGCACCACTGGCCCGAAGAGGCGAAAGTGTCTGCCGCCAGACCCCCATTGAATGTGCGGGAGTGTCTCCACATTTTACCGGCGATGACAGACATGGCACAGAGATGTATGGATAACCTGCAGATGCATTTGCAACAAAATTTTACCGGTCAACAACAAATGTGAGTTTTGTTGATAGTACTGCCTTATGTGCTAATCAGACATATTTGGTCGCGGCGTGACTGCCAGCTAATCGATGCTAACATGCTACGCTAATCGACGCTAACATGCTATTTACCGGCGGTGCTAAAGCAGACATGGCACAGAGATGTATGGATAACCTGCAGATGCATTTGCAACGATAAAGTCAACAAAATCACAAAGGTGAGTTTTGTTGATGTTGACTGCCAGCTAATCGATGCTAACATGCTATTTACCGGCGGTGCTAAAGCAGACATGGCACAGAGATGTATGGATAACCTGCAGATGCATTTGCAACGATAAAGTCAACGAAATCACAAAGGTGAGTTTTGTTGATGTTATGGACTTATGTGCTAATCAGACATATTTGGTCGCGGCGTGACTGCCAGCTAATCAATGCTAACATGCTATGCTAATCGACGCTAAGATGCTATTTACCGGCGGTGCTAAAGCAAACATGGCACAGAGATGTATGGATAACCTGCAGATGCATTTGCAATGATAAAGTCAACGAAATCACAAAGGTGAGTTTTGTTGATGTTGACTGCCAGCTAATCGATGCTAACATGCTATTTACCAGCGGTGCTAAAGCAGACATGGCACAGAGATGTATGGATAACCTGCAGATGCATTTGCAACTATATTACGTTTCCTTCCACCCACATTTAATGCGAAAAAAGCACTTACCAATCGACAGATTTAAGTTGCACCAGTGTGACGAGATGCGAAAGTCCTGATCGTTTGGTCCGCACATTTTACCGGCGATGCTAACGCAGCTATTCAACCATGCTATGGCTATGAAAAGCGTCAATAGCTTTTCGCTCAATAGCTTCAGTTTCTTCTTCAATACTTTCATACTCCAACCATTCTTTTCAATACATGCGTAATCTGTTGAATCGGTTAAGCCGCTGAAATCCGAGTCTGAATCTGAGCTAATGTCACTATATCTTGCTGTGGTATTCGCAATTGTTTGTTTACATTGGCAGCACTGTATGACGTCACAGGGAAATGGATAGTCGCATCGCAAATAGCGAAAATCAAGCACTTTAAATCTTTTTTTAGGGATGTTCCGAGACCGGTAAAATTTTGAAAAAAAACTTCAAAAAATACAACAAGCCACTGGGAACGGATTTTTATTGTTTTTAACCCTTTCGAAATTGTGATAATGTTCCCCTTTAAAGTAAAGAATACACATTGAATGAGAAGGTGTGTCCAAACTTTGGGCCTGTACTGTAAATAATTTTTTTTTATCGATTTAAAAAAACTATGAATCCATTCAGTCGGGATGACTAAGAATCGAGATTCCGATTTTTTTGCTATATTACGTCATTGCACTTTTTCACATTTCTCCATGGTCACCGTGTGCTTACCAGCACTACAGATGGCTTTAACATGGCCGGGCTGCAGCGCCTCGTGGAACACCATCACGCTCCCGAGCTGACCCTGAAGCGATGTGGGGCTGCCCCACTCGCTGTCCTGGGTCCCCGCTGAGATGAGCTTCGTCACAGACTCAGGCTTTCCGCTCAGTAGTCCTCCCCACGCCTGAGGCGAAAGGATGCCGCCCAGCGAGGACCGCGTTGTGGGTGTGGTGGCGGACGAGAAGGGGGGGTCCGGGATCTGAGACGGTGGAGGAGTAGTGGTCCGGTGGCCCGCTGAGCCGATGCAACAGGATGTAAAGGGCTGTGGGTGGAAGCGAAGGGACGTTATAAACAAAAACTTACATTATGCTTCATTATTGGGAGTGTTGGTTTTACCTCGGTCATTGTGGGATACTTAAGTGGGGCAGAAAGCTTTTGCTGTCCGTCCACATAAATGTAGACCAGACTCTGCCCAAACGGCCTCTTCCCTGGTATGTGCACCACACCAATGCTGTGCTGTTGACAGAAATTCCATCAGAATTAAACCCATTTACCCTCACACTGCCTCTCTGTCAATCCTCTTAACAACCAGTGGGTGCAACGCTTCGACAACCTCACGGTGCGGTATGTACCTCGGTACAGTGAGGGAACAAAAGGCCAAGACGTAGAACTGCTTACCTTTTGAACTTGAGTGACTTTTCTAATAATTCTAACTCCAGACAGCTGGCAGTTAATGCTTTAATAAATATGCTCATTCTCAAATACAAAATAAGAATACAGAAGGGTGAAACCTCATGATCCAATTACAATTCAGGGCTATGGTTCAATTATTCATACATTTTTAATTATCATATTGTATAGGGAATAAGCGGTACAAAATGGATGGATGATATATCAATATCATTATTTGTGATATATTTATGATTACACTTAATGATTAATAATATGCACTTCTCATCTGCTGCATTGTTTTGATCAGGAAACATGGAATTTCAGCGATTTTGACCATGAAAATGATCAAAATATACAGGAACAACACTAAAATCACATAGAAAGCATAAACCAAAAGAGAAATATTAAAACTTATTTTATTTTATTAATGTTTTTTGGAACATATGGTTAAGCCACCTGGTGGCAGGTGAGGCACTGACAGCACGTCCCCTTGACTTGGTTGCCTTCAGAAAAAGTGTGGGCACCCCTGTTCTTGCTAAACTTCTGTTAAAATTTAATAATCACTTATTTTTCTGTTGTTTAATATTATTACATACGTTTTGGGCGATACTCCAAATGTTGGAATCAATCCAACACCAAGTAGTTACAGGGTCATACATTGGTCATAATTAAAGTTCTTCTCTGACGAGAGACGTATTTCTTGGGTTCAGAAAAAATTAAAAAAACAACAAAAGATTTTGTGATAGTAAAAAATATCAATATAATCATTGTAGTATCGACTACATTTGGCTCTTTTACTTGGTATCGTTACAGTCGATGTCTGTGTAGATCCACCCATGGCATTTGTTTACATTGAGGAGTATATTTGATTAGTATATATATATATATTATATTATATTATATTAGGGGTGTGGAAAAAAAAAATCGATTCGAATACGAATCGAATCAAATACGTTGTGCGATTCAGAATCGATTCTCTTTTTTTTTTTTAATCGATTTAAAAAAATATATATATATGTTTTTATCAATCCAACAAACCACTGCACAGCAATACCATAACAATGGAATCCAATTCCAAAACCAAACCTGACCCAGCAACACTCAGAACTGCAATAAACAGAGCAATTGAGAAGACACAAACACGACACAGAACAAACCAAAAGTAGTGAAACAAAAAGGAATATTATCAACAACAGTATCAATATTAGTTATAATTTCAGCATAGCAGTGATTAAAACCCCTCATTGACATTATCATTAGACATTTATAAAAATTAAAAAACAATAGTGTCACAGTGGCTTACACTTGCATCTCATCTCATTAGCTTGACAACACACTGTGTCCAATATTTTCACAAAGATAAAATAAGTCATATTTTTGGTTTGTTTAATAGTTAAAACAAATTTACATTATTGCAATCGTTTCATAAAACATTGTCCTTTACAATTATAAAAGCTTTTTAAAAAAAATCTACTTCTCTGCTTGCATGTCAGCGAACTGGGGTAGATCCTGCTGAAATCCTATGTATTGAATGAATACAGAATCGTTTTGAATCAGAAAAATATTGTTTTTGAATCGAGAATTGCGTTGAATCAAAAAAAAACAATCGATATATTATCGAATCGTGACCCCATGAATCGATATTGAATCGATATTGAATCGAATCGCGGGACACCCAAAGATTCGCAGCCCTAATATATATATATATATATAAATAAATAATAGGAATAGTGATCTAATTATCTTAATCTGATTTTAAAAATAGTCTACAGCACTAATACATATACATATATACATAGAAGACTAGATATATGAGCATTGTAGCAGCGAGCAGAAATCCTTATTGTTTGGTTTTTGTGCCTTGTAAAACTATGGGATGCCCAGACACCTTACCTGGACCGCTGTAAGCACACGACACGAAAAGCTACGTTGTGTCTACCTATCACTGTATATTGTATGGATCACAATGTGGAATGGTCCCCTAAAGCAGTGTTAATTCAACCACTAGTGTGCCGCGAAATACAGTCAGGTGTGCTGTGGGAGATATTGTAATGTCACCTAATTGGGATTGTAGCCGAGATAGGCACCAGTGCCCTCCGCGACCCCAAAGGGAATAAGCGGTATAAAATGGATGGATGGATGGGTTAAAAATATTTTATCTTAATTTATTTTTTATTTATTAATTATAATCCGCAAATAATGTGCCGTTGTTGAGTGTCGGTGCTGTCTAGAGCTCGGCAGAGTAACCGTGTAATACTCTTCCATATCAGTAGGTGGCAGCTTAGTAGATGTCGGGAACTAAGACAATGGTTTGTCGTGATCACAAAACGCAGACGACAGCGGAGGCAGCTTGCAGGTATGAAGGTATCTAATGGTTAAACTGAAAATAAACAGTGTTCCTAAGAAAAGGAATTGCAGCTTAGGGACGCCTATTCAAAATGGAACTAAAAACTAAACTGGTTGCAAAGTAAACAAAAACGGAATGCTGGAGGACAACAAAGATTTACAGCATGTGGAGCAGAGGCGGCGTCCACAAAGTACATCCGAACATGACATGACAATCAACTATGTCCACACAAAGAAGGATAGCTTCCGCACGACTTAAATAGTCTTGATTGCTAAAACAAAGCAGGTGCGGGGAATAGCGCTCAAAGGAATACATGAAACTGCTAACAAAACAGGAAAAGCCAGTGACATAGGAGTGTAAGACAAGAACTTAAACACTACACACAGGAAAACAACAAATTCCAAATAAGTCAGGGTGTGATGTGACAGGTGGTGACAGTACACGTTAAACCCAGATTCCGATCTAACAAAGGTCTTAACTCATTCTCTTTCTATGCCACATCAATGTGGAATGCACTCCCAACAGGTATAAAAGTAAGTCCATCTCTATCCTCCTTCAAAACCGCTCTAAAACAACACCTCCAGGCAACTTCAACACTTTACTAATACCCTCCTCCATTCACATCCCATCTCCCCGGATTATAAACAACTCAAATGTACTTCTAATGTTTATACTTGTTCTTATGCTATCTGAACTCACTATGTTCTCTGCTGGCTGTACATATCCTACTAAATAAGACCTACACTGTTTCAATGTCCATTTCTCACATGATATCATTGTTGATGACTGAAGTTCTGATATCAACCAAAGCTCCTCATCCCACCCCCCGGATTGTAAATAATGTAAATAATTCAATGTACATACTATGATGATTAACTTGTGTGATGATTGTATTATGTTGATAGTATATATTTGTACCATGAATTGATTAACGTGGACCCCGACTTAAACAAGTTGAAAAACTTATTCGGGTGTTACCATTTAGTGGTCAATTGTACGGAATATGTACTGAACTGTGCAATCTACTGATAAAAGTATCAATCAATCAATCAAAAACACCCACTTTGAGACAAGAGCTATAGTGATGCATGCTTGGTTATGGTTTGAATTAATATCCAACAATTGCGAGAACGACTTTTTACTGACAATATCGGCTGCTGAGTTTCATTTTTCAATGTTTTCTGCCGGTGGTGTGCCTACGGATTTTTTCAATGAAAAAAAAAACGTGCCTCAGCTCAAAAACACTGCCCTGAAGGACAGGCCGAACAGGTCATACCGTTGCACTCCTTAAAACCAGATGTTATTGATAGTGTTTACAATCTGTGGCATTCAAATGTTCCTTAGTCTGCATATTGTTGATCGTCGATGATGTAATGTAATTATCAATCAATCAATGTTTACTTATATAGCCCTAAATCACTAGTGTCTCAAAGGGCTGCACAAACCACTACGACATCCTCAGTAGGCCCACATAAGGGCAAGGAAAAATTCACACCCAGTGGGACGTCGGTGACAATGATGACTATGAGAACCTTGGAGAGGACGAAAGCAATGGATGTCGAGCGGGTCTAACATGATACCGTGAAAGTTCAATCCATAATGGATCCAACACAGTCGCAAGAGTCCAATCCAAAGCGGATCCAAGACCATAGCAGCTGTGTAAAAAGAGTGTCATATTTCATGAGGCACTACATTGGACTCACCCAGAGAGAGTCGCAGAAGCAGTTGTCGGGCAGCATGACTGTGACGTATTCCTTCTTCGTGCAGACAGCCACCACCAGCACACCCGCAGCACTAATGAAGGCCTCAAAGCCTGTGCCACTTGACGTAAAGAAACTGCGCAGAGTGAAAGACGGTTAAAAGGGTTCGGAAGTTATTGACGTTGGAGAAATGTTCACTCGCTGCACTGCAAAAAGTCAGTGTTCAAAAACAAGACAAAAAAATACAAAAATGAGGGGTATTTTATTGGAACTAAGCAAAATTATCTGCTAATAGAACAAGGAAATTCGGCTTGTAAAGACTTTCCAAAACAAGTAAAATTAGCTAACTTCAATGAACCCAAAACTACCTTAAAATAAGTATATTGTCACTAATAACAAGTGCACTTTTCTTGGTAGAAAAAAAGAGACCTTTTTTCCTCAATATATTGAAAAATATTCTTAAATTAAGTAAATGCTAGTGCCATTATCTTGACATAATGACATGCGCTCGGCATCAGGATTTATTTTTTTCATGCTTGAAGTAAGAAATTATAACCTAAACACTTTAGTTTTATACTTGTGTTAATGACACAGCTTTGCATCAGTTGATATTCTGGTTTCAAGCATGTTTTACTCAATATAGGTCATACAATCTCAGCAACGGGCGGACACTCTAACCACTAGGCCACCAAGAGCAGGGTTAGGGAACCTATGGCTCTAGAGCCAGATGTGGCTCTTTTGATGACTGCACCTGGCTCTCAGATAAATCTTAGCTGACATTGCTTAACAAGGTAAGAAATGAATAATTAGGCTGGTAATAACAGTGTTAAAAATCCATCCATCCATCCATCATCTTCCGTTTATCCGAGGTCTGGTCACGGGGGCAGCAGCCTAAGCAGGGAAACCCAGACTTCCCTATCTCCAGCCACTTCGTCTAGCTCTTCCCGGGGGATCCCGAGGCGTTCCCAGGCCAGCCGGGAGACATAGTCTTCCCAACGTGTCCTGGGTCTTCCCCGTGGCCTCCTACCGGCTGGACGTGCCCTAAACACATCCCTAGGGAGGCGTTCGGGTGGCATCCTGACCAGATGCCCGAACCCCCTCATCTGGCTCCTCTCCATGTGGAGGAGCAGCGGCTTTACGTTGAGCTCCTCCCGGATGGCAGAGCTTCTCACCCTATCTCTAAGGGAGAGCCCCGCCACCCGGCGGAGGAAACTCATTTCGGCCGCTTGTACCCGTGATCTTGTCCTTTCGGTCATGACCCAAAGCTCATGACCATAGGTGAGGATGGGAACGTAGATCGACCGGTAAATTGAGAGCTTTGCCTTCCGGCTCAGCTCCTTCTTCACCACAACGGATCGATACAACGTCCGCATTACTGAAGACGCCGCACCGATCCCCAAGTGGAGGAGTTCAAGTATCTAGGAGTCTTGTTCACGAGTGGGGGAAGAGTGGATCGTGAGATCGACAGGCGGATCGGTGCGGCGTCTTCAAGTGTTAGAAATAACGTTAAAAAAATAAAACATTCTCATGCACTTTAATCCATCCATCCGGTTTCTACCGCACCTGTTCAAGAAGTCGCATTAAGGGTAAGAAGTATTTTATTTATTGTTGGTTAGTTTCAGAATAACAATGTTATTAAAAGGAATAAGAGACTTATTTATACTCTAAAAATATTGGTCTTACTTAAAAATGCATGTATTTAGTTGTATTCAGTCTTTAAAAAAAATATTATATGGCTCTCACGGAAATACTTTTTAAAATACTTGGCTTGTATGGCTCTCTCAACCAAAAAGGTTCCCGACCCCTGGGTTAGAGTGTCCGCCCTGAGATCGGTAGGTCGTGAGTTCAAATCCCGGCTGAGTCATACCAAAGACTCTAAAAATGGGACCCATTACCTCCCTGCTTGGCACTCAGCATTAACGGTTGGAATTGGGGGTTGAATCACCAAAAATGATTCCCGGGCGCGGAACCGCTGCTGCCCACTGCTCCCCTCACCTCCGAGGGGGTGATCAAGGGTGATGGGTCATATGCAGAGAATAATTTCGCCACACCTAGTCTGTGTGTGACAATCATTGGTACTTTAACTTTAACTTTAATATCTTACTGAGATCATTTAGGACCAAAACCCTTAAAACGCATAAAACACGAACATAAAATCTGCTTAGTGAGAAAATTATCTTATCAGACAGAAAATAAGCAAATATCGCCCTTATTTAAGATATTTAATCTTACTTAAATTTCAGTTTTTGCAGTGTGTGTGCTAAACAAACCTGTAGAGCTGTTTCCTCTTGCCTTTGCTAAGTGGACCCAACTGATCCTGGTCTAGAGACAACCAGGCCAAGAAGCTGAAGGCAGAGCCTGGCCAGCGGTGCAGTATTGGAACCGCGATGCCGGCCATGCTTGGCGACAGGTCGAAGTACTGCATGGCACTTTCCAGACCCTGCTTGCGCACCATGGCGAGGAGAGCCTTAAGGGCCGGACCGACGTAGGGGTGTGCTCGGCTTGCCTCTGAAGGCCTGAGCAGGTGCAGCAGCTCAAAGAGATCCCTGGCGCTCAACGACTGGGAGCCAAGCGAGCCCACCAGTCCCAAAAGGCTCTCTGCACAAGCTCTGTGGAGCCGCTCGTGGCACTCCAGGACCGCCAGCGCACGCATGACCATGGTGGCGTTGACACAGGTAGCACGTGTCTGACGGTTCAGGCAGCTGAGGCGGCAGAGCCAGTCGGCAGCGAAATTCTGTAACTCGGATGAGTCTAGTTCTGGTAGCCACTGGACCAGCAGCAGCAAGGGCTCCACGTTGCTGATTCCCAAGAGGCCCACTGATGTGTGCTCACCCTCTACCGCCTGCAGATAAATACACATTATGGAGCATTCGGAAAACTACAGAAGCCCCGCAATAAACAAAATAACTCCTCACCATGTTCATCAGCTCCTTCAGGAGGTGTCGAGACGGGTGGCCGAGCGAGACGAGGACTTCGTACAAGTGATTGTACCCAATCCTCTCTTTGAACACCTCCTGTGGGCGTCAGAAAAAATATGCTCCTACATCATCCTGTTTGGGGTCACGGGTGAGCTGGAGTATATCCCAGCTGACTTTGGAGCCCAGGTATCCCTAGGACTGGTGATTGACGAATTGATTAACGTGGACCCCGACTTAAACAAGTTGAAAAACTTATTCGTGTGTTACCATTTAATGGTCAATTGTACGGAATATGTACTGAACTGTGCAATCTACTAATAAAAGTCTCAATCAATCAATGAAAAACGCCATTTCGCGGATTTTGAGTTGCCTATATAGTTTACACCAGTATTTTAATAACCATAGGGAGCCATTGTTGCCGCAAAAAATATCTGTTTCTCAGCAGCGGTACGCAGTTGTAATGCACTTTTCCACCACATGTGGCAGTAAAGACAATATCAAACAAAGGAGTGAAGCTAAAGTCATTGAAAAGATTCTGTCACGATCTGTCATAACAGGTTCTTGTGTTTACTCATTTTCTGTACATGTTTCGTGTCCAGCGATTTTATTTCGGTCGACTGACCTGAGCGCTGTTTCCCTAACCTGTCCCTGATTGGCAAACCGAGTGCACCTGTTCGTGGTTGCCACGACTACCGCGGCAAAGCGTGAGTGTGACAATTTTGTAAGCGCAAAAATGATGACTAAAGTGGTGCACTTACATTTTTTTGACAGTTAAAAAAAAAAAAAAAAGCATATATATATATATATGCTTTTTTTTTTTATATATATATATATATATATATATATATATATATATAATTCCATCCATCCATTTTCTACCGCTTATTCCTTTTGGGGTAGCGGGGGGCACTAGTGCCTATCTCAGCTACAATCGGGCGGAAGGCGGGGCACACCCCGGACAAGTCGCCACCTCATCGCATATAATTATTATTATTTGTTATTAATTTAGTTTGACTGTATTCAATTTAAGACTGCGTCATTGTATGTAAATGTATCTTTCATCACTCTTTGAGTCCCGTCTTTTGCAGTATATTTGATAAGTATTTATTTTTGTAATCAGCCTGACCTAAGCCTTGATAATAATCTTTGTGATCAACACATGCTTTCATATCATTTGACAAGGTTTATCAAATGTTTCAAATGTTGATCAAAACCATTATTTGTCCCCTTTAATAAGTGAAGTGAAGTGAACTATATATTTTTTGCGCTTTTTCTCTAGTGACTCAAATCACTTTACATAGTGAAACCCAATATCTAAGTTACATTTAAACCAGTGGGTAGCACTGGGAGCACGTGGGTAAAGTGTCTTGCCCAAGGACACAACGACAGTGACTAGGATGGCGGAAGTGGGGATCGAACCTGTAACTCTTAAGTTGCTAGCACAGCCGCTCTACCAACCGAGCTATACCGCATATATGTAACAGCGTAAGGATAAGATAGGGTAGACTTTTATTCATACCACATTTAGTAAATTATGTGGTTGTAGTGAGGACTAAAAAAAGTCCACAAAAAAGTATTAAAGCAGCACTAAGTAACTTTTCAACATTCATAAACTATTTTCATAACTTTAGGGATAATACATGGATTTACAATTAGTTGAATGAAACCTCTGTCATGGCCTGAGGAAGTCTGTATCGCTTTCACTGGCAATTAACGACATTAAGGAGGGTGACCTGCCACACAAATGTCTTGACTTACTTTAGGGCATACATCAATCCCCCCTTTCCCCATTCGTTAAAAAGACGGATGTCGACGCGAACGCCTGCGTGCCACCAGAAAACAAAAATAATAATAATTAGAAGAACGTCAATGTGCAATTACTGATATCATGGCTGGAGCTTCAAAACAACCAAAGAAACGAAAAGTTTTGTCTGAGGAGACAAAAAAAGAAAAAGGCAGGTTACCCGGATAAAAGGATAGTATAGGATCCATATTGGCTCGGTTTTCACTCACTGGCGTGAGCTCACAGACAATGAATTTTAGACCGATGCTGCCTTTGGTTCTGTTCCTGTAAGTCAATGGTTCTCAACCTTTTTTCAGTGATGTACCCCCTGTGAGCATTTTTTTAAATTCAAGTACCCCCTAATCAGAGCAAAGCATTTTTGGTTGAAAAAAAGAGATAAATAAGTAAAATACAACACTATGTCATCAGTTTCTGATTTATTAAATTGTACAACAGTGCAAAATATTGCTCATTTCTAGTGGTCTTTCTTGAACTATTTGGAAAAAAAGATATAAAAATAACCAAAAACTTGTTGAAAATAAACAAGTGATTCAATTATAAATAAAGATTTGTACACTTAGAAGTAATTATCAACTTAAAGTGCCCTCTTTGGGGATTGTAATAGAGATCCATCTGGATTCATGAACTTAATTCTAAACATTTCTTCACAAAAAAATTAAATCTTTAACATCAATATTTATGGAATATGTCCACAAAAAATCTAGCTGTCAACACTGAATATTGCATTGTTGTATTTCTTTTTACAGTTTATAAACTTAAACTCATATTTTGTTGAAGTATTGTTCAATAAATATATTTATAAATGATTTTTTAAAATTGTTTCTATTTTTAAAATTGCTTTAAAAAATAATCTCACGTACCCCTTGGCATACCTTCAAGTACCCCCATTTGAGAACCACTGCTGTAAGTGACTTTCGATGCTCAAATCAGAATTATAATGCTAAGAGTAGGTATCGTAAATTTGTGTGGGAGTAATAAATAAATAGTCACCAGTATGATAGTTTCACGACTACTTCTTTTGAAAAATAATCTCCCGCCGGTTTTTCTTTGCTTCGAACCTGCATCCGCCGCGATACATTCCTGGTAGTAGCATCATGTTTGAAGCGCAATCCAATATCATTTCTTGACAGCATCTGCTATTCAACATCAGCACAACCATTAGAGACATAATACTTGTGCCAATATTACAGCAAATATCATGTCAGTATGACGCTCTATGCGCTAATCTCCATGGGAAATGTGGTCTTCTTCTGGCAAAACACTACCGCTTTGGTCCACTGGCGCCGCCGAAAGTTCTTAAGCGGGGCTTTAAAAGTAGGACAAAAGTCACAAAAGTGCCACCCTTTTGTTACGCAGTCCCCAAGGGGTTTACACCAAAAAACACATGATAACAGGAGGGAAACATTAAAGAAAAACATAAAAGAGCACAAAGCTGCTTCAACTAGCTGGCATTTTTACGCACAGCAACAAAAGGAAAAGTCATTGAAAAACCAAAAACGAGTAATAAATAATACAAATTGCGCACATACGATTGCACCATTCATAGATATACCGTATTTTTCGGACTACAAGTCACAGTTTTTTTCATAGTTTGGTCAGGGGTGCGACTTATACTCAGGAGCGACTTATTTGTGAAATTATTAAAGGGGAACATTATCACCAGACCTATGTAAGCGTCAATATATACCTTGATGGTGCAGAAAAAAGACCATATATTTTTTTAACCAATTTCCGAACTCTAAATGGGTGAATTTTGGCGAATTAAACGCTTTTCTGTTTATTGCTCTTTTTGCAATGACGTCAGTACGTGACGTCACCGAGGTAATACGGCCTCCATTTTCATTTTCAACACATTGCAAACATTGGGTCTCAGCTCTGTTATTTTCCGTTTTTTCGACAATTTTTTGGAACTTTGGCCTCGTCGGTGTGTTGTCGGAGGGTGTAACAACACTAACAGGGAGGGATTCAAGTTGCACCACTGGCCCGAAGATGCGAAAATGTCTGCCGCCAGACCCCCATTGAATGTACCGGAGTGTCTCCACATTTTACCGGCGATGACAGACATGGCACAGAGATGTATGGATAACCTGCAGATGCATTTGTAACAATAAATTCAACGAAATCACAAAGGTGAGTTTTGTTGATGTTGACTTATGTGCTAATCAGACATATTTGGTTGCGGTGTGACTGCCAGCTAATCGATGCTAACATGCTACGCTAATCGACGCTAACATGCTATTTACCGGCAGTGCTAAAGCAGGCATGGCACAGAGATGTATGGATAACCTGCAGATGCATTTGCAACGATAACGTCAACGAATTCACAAAGGTGAGTTTTGTTGATGTTGACTGCCAGCTAATCGATGCTAACATGCTACGCTAATCGATGCTAACATGCTATTTACCGGCGGTGCTAAAGCAGACATGGCACAGAGATGTATGGATAACCTGCAGATACATTTGCTACTATATTATGTTTCCTTCCACCCACATTTAATGGAAAAAAAAAACATTTACCAATCAAAGCATTTAAGTTGCTCCAGTGTCACGAGATGCGAAAGTCCTGATCGTTTGGTCCGCACATTTTACCGGCGATGCTAACGCAGCTATTCGGCCATGCTATGGCTATGAATAGCGTCAATAGCTATTCGCTCAATAGCTTCAGTTTCTTCTTCAATACTTTCATACTCCAACCATCCGTTTCAATACATGCGTATTCTGTTGAATCGCTTAAGTCGCTGAAATCCGAGTCTGAATCCGAGCTAATGTCGCTATATCTTGCTGTGCTATTCGCCATTGTTTGTTTACATTGGCAGCACTGTATGACGTCACAGGGAAATGGATAGTCGCATCGCAGATAGCGAAAATCAAGCGCTTTAAAGCTTTTTTTAGGGATATTCCGGGACCGGTAAAATTTTGAAAAAAACTTCAAAAAAATACAACAATCCACTGGGAACTCATTTTTATTGTTTTTAACCCTTTTGAAATTGTGATAAAGTTCCCCTTTAACACAATACCGTAAAATATCAAATAATATTTAGCTCATTCACGTAAGAGACTAGACGTATAAGATTTCATGGGATTTAGCAATTAGGAGTGACAGATTGTTTGGTAAACGTATAGCATGTTCTATATGTTATAGTTATTTGAATGACTCTTACCACAATATGTTACGTTAACATACCAGGTACCTTCTCATTTGGTTATTTATGCGTCATATAACGTACATTTATTCAGCCTGTTGTTCATTATTCTTCATTTATTTTAAATTGCCTTTCAAATGTCTATTCTTGGTGTTGGGTTTTATCAAATAAATTTCCCCCAAAAATGCGACTAAAACATGTTTTTTTCCTTCTTTATTATGCATTTTCGGCAGGTGCGACTTACACTCCGCAGCGAATTATACTCCAAAAAATACAGTACATATAATTCTCACACAAATCATAGTATGAATATCTTCCCTAGTACGTGGAAATTCACTTACAGTACTACTCCCGAAATAATGTAGATAAGTAAATGATGTATTTACCTTTGCTGCAGGTGATTTATGCATCACTGTTGTCAGGGCCCTTATAGTTGCTACAGCAAGGGAGTCTAATCGTCCTTGAAACACCTAAAACAAAACCAACACGTCACTTGAACAATAGTAGCGATTATTGATATATATATGTATTTTTTAAAACATATAAAACGCATGCATGATCATTTAAAGCCACGCATAAACAAGCTAAAATGAATTCACTGAATACAAATTGAAATGGAATACAATAAGATGCTGGCTTGGTGTTTGATCCAATAATTAGAACTCTGTCACTGCAGTATCCACAAGGATCAATGTGTGCACTGCAGATTTTTATTGTGAAGAGACGTAGTGTCTTTTTTGTTGAAAAACACAATCCACTGTGATGACGACATGAGATCTGACAAGAGCAGGAAGTTCATTTGGTCACACAAGAAATAACAAATACCCACCTCCACACTACACACAGCCAATGAGAAAGAAAACTCTGGTTTATCACACACTACAAATAGAACACATGCGACCCACACCCCAGAAGCAAACCCACAACAACAAACACTTCACCATCCAGCTCTGTCCTGCTCCTAATGTGTCATGAGACTAAAACATGAAGCTGAGTCTCGGACCAGCTGGAGTGGGGACTGTGTGGAAAATGTCACACTTGAGATCACTGAGACCAGATCCACTCCTCGCACCCATGAAGTCTGGGAGGACAAACACCACTCCAACGTGAAAGCATTCCAGGGGAACCCATAATATGCAGAGGAAAACCAAGACAATGGAGGGGCCAAGGATGAACGGAGAGAAGAAAACTGAAAAATGCGTTTAATTAAGTGGGGTTGGCAAAGCAGCACGGGAGGCATAGAGGTCACTCCTCAGCAAGACTGATGATTTTCGATCAAAAATAAGAATCATACTAGTCAATTGTTGTCCCTTTTTTCTGTAATTGCAAATGGTCATATATCTAGCTACAGTTCAATCAATCAGGTAAACATAACCATAAACACAATCAAACGTCAGCCACAACAATATTTGTGTGTGTGTGTGTATGTATATATATATATATATATATATATATATATATATATATATATATATATATATATATATATATATATATATATATATATACATATACATATATATCCATCCATCCATCTTCTTCCGCTTATCCGAGGTCGGGTCGCGGGGGCAGCAGCCTAAGCAGGGAAGCCCAGACTTCCCTCTCCCCAGCCACTTCGTCCAGCTCTTCCCGGGGGATCCCGAGGTGTTCCCAGGCCAGCCGGAAGACATAGTCTTCCCAACGTGTCCTGGGTCTTCCCCGTGGCCTCCTACCGGTTGGACGTGCCCTAAACACCTCCCTCGGGAGGCGTTCGGGTGGCATCCTGACCAGATGCCCAAACCACCTCATCTGGCTCCTCTCGATGTGAAGAAGCAGCGGCTTTACTTTGAGTTCCTCCCGGATGACAGTGCTTCTCACCCTATTTCTAAGGGAGAGCCACGCCACATGGCGGAGGAAACTCATTTCGGCCGCTTGTACCCGTGATCTTATCTTTTCGGTCATGACCCAAAGCTCATGACCATAGGTGAGGATGGGAACGTAGATCGACTGATAAATTGAGAGCTTTGCCTTCCGGCTCAGCTCCTTCTTCACCACAACGGATCGGTACAACGTCCGCATTACTGAAGACGCCGCACCAATCCGCCTGTCGATCTCACGATCCACTCTTCCCCCACTAGTGAACAAGACTCCTAGGTACTTGAACTCCTCCACTTGGGGCAGGGTCTCCCCCCCAACCCGGAGATGGCACTCCACCCTTTTCTGGGAGAGAACCATGGACTCGGATTTAGAGGTGCTGATTCTCATTCCGGCCGCTTCACACTGTGACTCACGCTATATATATATATATATATATATATATATATATATACACACACACACACACACGTATATATACATATATATATATACATACGTATAAATGTATATACATACATGCATATATATGTATATACACATGTTCGTCTTTCGTTTTCGAAGATGATGAGACCCATCCTAGCACAGAATGACCGGCTGCAGAGAGGGCAGGTTATGGCTGGGGGGTGGCTGGCTGAGAGGGAGGAACAGTCCCTGGTCTTGCGGAGCTGTCGCTTCTGTTCGGCTTTATGGATGCGTTTTTCCTCAAAGTCTGCTACACCATGTAAGACTGCAGAGCGCCAGTTTGAGCGGTGTTGGGCATCGGCTTCCCAGGTGTCTGGGTCCAGACCACAGCCCTTGAGACTGGTCTTTAGGGTGTCCTTAAAGCGTTGCCGCTCTCTGCCGCGTGAGCGCTTTCCATGGTGCAGTTCACCGTACAGAAGCATTTTTGGTAGGCGTTCGTTTGACATACGGCAGACATGGCCAGCCCATCTCAGCTGGGAACGCTTGAAGATGGCATAGATGCTCTCCATCTCTGCCCTGTGAAGGACCTCAGTGTCTGGGATCTTGTCCTGCCACCTGATGTTGAGCAGCCTCCTGAGGGATCTCATGTGGAAGGCGTTGAGTTGTTTAGCATGCCGGCTGTATACAGTCCAGGTCTCACAGGCATACAGCAGGGCGGGTAGGACAACAGCACGGTAGACCTTAAGTTTGGTCCGTAGGCTGAGCCCTCTGCGCTCCCAGGCAGAACTGCGGAGTCGGCCGAATGCAGCACTTCCATGCGCTATCCTATGCATGACTTCCTCGTCGATGTTGCCAATGCGTGACAAGGTGCTACCCAGGTAGACAAACTTTTCAACAGCTTTAAGATATTCACCATTCACGCTGACGAGGGGCTCACTTTACGGGTCTCCAGGAGCAGGTTGATGTACCACCTCTGTTTTCTTTGAACTGATGGTTAGTCCGAAGTCTGAGCATGCTGTGGCGAAGTTGTTCATACACAGTTGCCTTTCCAGCTCGTTGGAAGCATTCAGGACAAAGTCGTCCGGAAAAAGGAAGTCGCGAACCTTGGTGGTCTGTATTTTTGTCTTTGCCTGGAGTCGTCGCAGATTAAACAGCTTGCCATCAGTACGGTAGCGCAGGTCTATCCCCATGTCCCCAGACTGGAAAGCATCTGTCAGCATGGCTGAGAACATCATGCTAAACAGAGTGGGTGCCAGAACACAACCTTGTTTGACACCTTTTTCCGCATGGAAAGGCTCAGCTGATGCGCCGTTGTCCTGGACTTGTGACTGCATTCCATCATGGAATTCACGGACCATGTTAATGAAGATGTTTGAGCAGCCAAACTTGGCCATAGTCTTCCAGAGGCCCGCTCGGCTGACAGTGTGTATGTAAATACATACATATAAATATGTGTATATACATATATATACACACACAGACACACATACATACATACATACATATATATACATGTGTATATATATATATATATATATATATATAATATATAGCAGCTCCTCTCTGAGCTGCTACCTTACCGTGGTAGAGGAGTTTGCGTGTCCCAATGATCCTAGGAGCTATGTTGTCTGGGGGTTTTCATGCCCCCTGGTAGGGTCTCCCAAGACAAACAGGTCCTAGGTGAGTGATCAGACAAAGAGCAGCTCAAAGACTTCAATGGAATTACAACGAAATGAACCCAGATTTCCCTCGCCCGGACGTGGGTCACCGGGGCCCCGCTCTGGAGCCAGGCCCGGAGTTGGGGCACGATGGCGAGCGCCTGGTGGTCGGGCCTGTTCCCATGGGGCCCGGCCGGGCACAGCCCGAAGAGGCAACGTGGGTCATCCCTCCAATGGGCTCACCACTCATAGGAGGGGCCATAGAGGTCGGGTGCATTGTGAGCTGGGCGGCAGCCGAAGGCAGGGCACTTGGCGGTCCGATCCTCGGCTACAGAAGCTAGCTCTTGGGACGTGGAACGTCACCTCACTGGGGGGGAAGGAGCCTGAGCTAGTGCGCGAGGTAGAGAAGTTCCGGCTGGATATAGTCGGACTCACCTCGACGCACAGCAAGGGCTCTGGAACCAGTTCTCTCGAGAGGGACTGGACCCTCTTCCACTCTGGCGTTGCCGGCAGTGAGAGGCGACGGGCTGGGGTGGCAATTCTGGTTGCCCCCCGGCTCAAAGCCTGTACGTTTGAGTTCAACCCAGTGGACGAGAGGGTAGCTTCCCTTCGCCTTCGGGTGGGGGGACGGATCCTGACTGTTGTTTGTGCTTACGCACCAAACAGCAGTTCAGAATACCCACCCTTTTTGGGTACACTCGAGGGAGTACTGGAAAGTGCTCCTCCGGGTGATTCCCTTGTCCTACTGGGAGACTTCAACGCTCATGTTGGCAACGACAGTGAAACCTGGAGAGGCGTGATTGGGAAGAATGGTCGCCCGGATCTAAACCCGAGTGGTGTTTTGTTATTGGACTTTTGTGCTCGTCACAGTTTGTCGATAACAAACACCATGTTCAAACATAAGGGTGTCCATATGTGCACTTGGCACCAGGACACCCTAGGCCGCAGCTCCATGATCGACTTTGTAGTTGTGTCATCGGATTTGCGGCCTTATGTTTTGGACACTCGGGTGAAGAGAGGGGCGGAGCTTTCTACCGATCACCACCTGGTGGTGAGTTGGCTGCGATGGTGGGGGAGGATGCCGGACAGACCTGGCAGGCCCAAGCGCATTGTGAGGGTCTGCTGGGAACGTCTGGCAGAGTCTCCTGTCAGAGAGAGTTTCAATTCACACCTCCGGGAGAACTTTGAACATGTCACGAGGGAGGTGCGGGACATTGAGTCCGAGTGGACCATGTTCCGAACCTCTATTGTAGAGGCGGCTGATTGGAGCTGTGGCCGCAAGGTTGTTGGTGCCTGTCGTGGCGGTAATCCCAGAACCCGTTGGTGGACACCAGCAGTGAGGG
Organism: Nerophis ophidion; assembly: GCF_033978795.1. Classification (NCBI taxonomy): domain Eukaryota; kingdom Metazoa; phylum Chordata; class Actinopteri; order Syngnathiformes; family Syngnathidae; genus Nerophis; species Nerophis ophidion. The sequence goes on from NC_084637.1 coordinate 36,682,164, forward strand.
ATGCCGTCAAGCTGAAGAAGGAGTCCTATCGGGTTCTTTTGGCTCATAGGACTCCGGAGGCAGTGGACGGGTACCGACGGGCCAAGCGGTGTGCAGCTTTAGCGGTCGCGGAGGCAAAAACTCGGACATGGGAAGAGTTCGGGGAAGCCATGGAAAACGACTTCCGGACGGCTTCGAAGCGATTCTGGACCACCATACGGCGCCTCAGGAAGGGGAAGCAGTGCACTATCAACACCGTGTATGGTGCGGATGGTGTTCTGCTGACTTCGACTGCGGATGTTGTGGATCGGTGGAGGGAATACTTCGAAGACCTCCTCAATCCCACCAACACGTCTTTCTTTGAGGAAGCGGTGCCTGGGGAATCTGTAGTGGACTCTCCTATTTCTGGGGCTGAGGTCGCTGAGGTAGTTAAAAAGCTCCTCGGCGGCAAGGCCCCGGGGGTGGATGAGATCCGCCCGGAGTTCCTTAAGGCTCTGGATGCTGTGGGGCTGTCTTGGTTGACAAGACTCTGCAGCATCGCGTGGACATCGGGGGCGGTACCTCTGGATTGGCAGACCGGGGTGGTGGTCCCTCTCTTTAAGAAGGGGGACCGGAGGGTGTGTTCCAACTATCGTGGGATCACACTCCTCAGCCTTCCCGGTAAGGTTTATTCAGGTGTACTGGAGAGGAGGCTTCGCCGGATAGTCGAACCTCGGATTCAGGAGGAACAGTGTGGTTTTCGTCCTGGTCGTGGAACTGTGGACCAGCTCTATACTCTCGGCAGGGTTCTTGAGGGTGCATGGGAGTTTGCCCAACCAGTCTACATGTGCTTTGTGGACTTGGAGAAGGCATTCGACCGTGTCCCTCGGGAAGTCCTGTGGGGAGTGCTCAGAGAGTATGGGGTATCGGAATGTCTTATTGTGGCAGTCCGCTCCCTGTATGATCAGTGTCAGAGCTTGGTCCGCATTGCTGGCAGTAAGTCGGACACGTTTCCAGTGAAGGTTGGACTCCGCCAAGGCTGTCCTTTGTCACCGATTCTGTTCATAACTTTTATGGACAGAATTTCTAGGCGCAGTCAAGGCGTTGAGGGGTTCCGGTTTGGTGGCCACGGGATTAGGTCTCTGCTTTTTGCAGATGATGTAGTCCTGATGGCTTCATCTGGCCGGGATCTTCAGCTCTCACTGGATCGGTTCGCAGCCGAGTGTGAAGCGACTGGAATGAGAATCAGCACCTCCAAGTCCGAGTCCATGGTTCTCGCCCGGAAAAGGGTGGAGTGCCATCTCCGGGTTGGGGAGGAGACCCTGCCCCAAGTGGAGGAGTTCAAGTACCTAGGAGTCTTGTTCACGAGTGGGGGAAGAGTGGATCGTGAGATCGACAGGCGGATCGGTGCGGCGTCTTCAGTAATGCGGACGTTGTATCGATCCGTTGTGGTGAAGAAGGAGCTGAGCCGGAAGGCAAAGCTCTCAATTTACCGGTCGATCTACGTTCCCATCCTCACCTATGGTCATGAGCTTTGGGTCATGACCGAAAGGATAAGATCACGGGTACAAGCGGCCGAAATGAGTTTCCTCCGCCGGGTGGCGGGGCTCTCCCTTAGAGATAGGGTGAGAAGCTCTGCCATCCGGGAGGAGCTCAACGTAAAGCCGCTGCTCCTCCACATCGAGAGGAGCCAGATGAGGTGGTTCGGGCATCTGGTCAGGATGCCACCCGAACGCCTCCCTAGGGATGTGTTTAGGGCACGTCCAGCTGGTAGGAGGCCACGGGGAAGACCCAGGAACCGTTGGAAAGACTATGTCTCCCGGCTGGCCTGGGAACGCCTCGGGATCCCCCGGGAAGAGCTAGACGAAGTGGCTGGAGATAGAGAAGTCTGGGCTTCCCTGCTTAGGCTGCTGCCCCCGCGACCCGACCTCGGATAAGCGGAAGATGATGGATGGATGGATGGATATAATATATATAAAATGTGTGTATATATATGTATTTAATACGTATATATATATATATATATATATATATATATATATATATATATATACACACACACACACACACATTATATATATATGTAATAAATACATATATATACACACATTATATATATATATATATATATATATATATATATATATATATATATATATATATATATATATATATACACACAGATATATGTATGTATATGTATTTTATAAATATGTGTATATAAAAATATATACACATACATGTTCGGTCAGGAAAAACCATCCCTACAAGCCTGTTTCGCAGGTTACCCTGCTCTTTAACAAATACGACAGTATTGAGCACTTTCTAACGGATAAACCACAGTAACCTCGGCTATACATATATATTTATACATACATATATATAGTCTAGTACCCACACTCTTATACTATAAAGCCACGCCGTTGTAACACGTGGCTTGACATTGTCTTGCTGAAATAAGCATATGTTGCTCCAAAACCTGTATGTACAGTACATATACACGCATATATATATCCATATATATATATATATATATATATATATATATATACATATATAGAAACGTGTGTGTTATACACACAGACACTTTTTGTACCGCTTATCCCGTTTGGGGTCGCGGGGGTACTGGAGCCTATCCCAGTTGCATTGTGGCGGAAGGTGGGGTACAACCTGGAAAAGTCGCGACCTCATCGCAGGACCAACACAGATAGACAGACAACATTCACCCATATATACACATGTTTATAAAATAAAATAAAACATCTTAAAAATAAATCAAAATTTATATAGCCCCCACATGATTTACATTTTCAGTGTGCAGCTCTCAGTGGAAAAAGTTTGGACAGCCCTTGGTTAGGTATTAGCAGTTTCACTCTACCAGGAACTCACAGATAAGGGAAATACATAACTGTTGTTGTTTTACATTATGATTGTGGATGATGGGCAAAATTCCAAAAGAGTGCAGTTTTACTTTAAAGCATGAGATAGCAATAAATATTCCCAGGAGGTAAGAGTCTTGCTGTGGAGTGGCCCAATTGGCCCTGGTGAGGTAAAGGGGGATGAATGGTAAATGAGGGGGTCGGGCGAGGTGAGACTTTCTCTGCTGTACCTGAGTGTCTCTCTCTCCTGTCAGTAACCTGTTGTTGGTTATATCTTTCTGGTCCTTGTCTGCCGCCGTGCACCTAGCGTTAACCAGCTGACACACACAACAGGCAAGACGTCAACATAGCATGTGGAGGAGTCGAGAGAGAGAGAGAGAGAGAGAGAGAGAGAAAGAAGGAGAGAGAACGGGACAAAGGTCGGTGCACGGGAGGAAGGGTGTCGTGAGAAGAGCGGCGGGTGAAAGGTGAGAAGACCTGACCCGCGGTAGGGGTCACTGTGTGGGGGAGTGATGGTGATCCAGCCGAGCTGTAGAGAGTTACCATGCATGGTGTGCACAGTGCTTTTTTTTACACCACAAGTTTCAAAATAACTAGACATGAGACACACTGCAGAGATAGGTCAATATCTACAAGCATGAAACTGTGTAAACCTAAGTTTATAGTTTTTGCTGCTGAAGAGAAGAGTGTGTTCAAGGGAAACTATACTTTTTGGCAGTTTAGCCTATCATTCACAATTTTTACATAAGACAAGAACACGTTCTTCCTTTTTTGTTTTACACATTCTAACTTGTAAATAAAGGTTAGCAAAAGTCAGCTAACAATGGAGCCGATAGGAGTAGCACTATTACGCCAATAAAGCGCTTTAAAAACATCAAAAAACCTTCATCATCATTTTAAAAACATGCTGTAAATATATATGTATTGTAAAGGCCTACTGAAATTAGATTTTCTTATTCAAACGGGGATAGCAGGTCCATTCTATGTGCCATACTTGATCATTTTGCGATATTGCCAAATTTTTGCTGAAAGGATTTAGTAGAGAACATCAACGATAAAGTTCGCAACTTTTGGTCGCTAATAAAAATGCCTTGCCTCTACCGGAAGTAGCAGACGATGTGCGCGTGACGTCACGGGTTGTAGGGCTCCTCACATCCTCACATTGTTTATAATCATAGCCACCAGCAGCAAGTGAAATCCGGACCGAGAAAGCGACGAGTTCGCCATTAATTTGAGCGAGGATGAAAGATTCGTGGATGAGGAAAATCAGAGTGAATCACAAAAAAAAAGAAAAGGTGACGGCTCCAGGCGACGGCAGTGTGAGCGATTCAGATGTTATTAGACACATTTACTAGGATAATTCTGGGAAATCCCTTATCTGCTTATTGTGTTTATAGTGTTTTAGTGAGATTATAAAGTCATACCTGAAAGTCAAGAGGGCTGCGGTGAACGCCAGTGTCTCTGAGAGAAGCCAATGGAGGAGCCAAGATCACAGCTGCCTTTTAGACAGTTACAGGAGGAGGACGCATAATCCACTCAAGTCTCCGGTAAAAGCAGACTTAAAATCACAATTTTATCATCCAAAAACTTTCTGGTTAAACGTAGAGAAACATGTTCGCTTGACCGCTCTGTGTTAAAGCTTCACAACAACAAAGAAACACCGGCTGTGTTTTGGTTGCTAAAGGCAGCTGCAATCTACCGCTTTCCACCAACAGCATTCTTCTTTATAGTCTGCATTATTAATTGAACAAATTGCAAAAGATTCAGCAACACAGATGTCCAAATTAATGTGTAATCATGCGATGAATAGTGACAAATTTTAGCCGTAAGTGGTGCTGGGTTAATATGTCTGCTAAAACCCGAGACGTCACGAACACGCGTCATCATACGCGTCATCATTCCGCGACATTTTCAACAAAAAACTCTGCGGAAATTTAAAATTGTAATTTAGTAAACTAAACTGGCCGTATTGGCATGTGTTGTAATGTTAAAATTTCATCATTGATGTATAAACTATCAGACTGCGTGGTCCGTAGTAGTGGGTTTCCGTAGGCCTTTGAAGGCACATTCATAATTACATGTATTTTTGACATATTTTGCTCATTTTAAGTATTATAATTATGGCAGACTTCTTTGGGATAAATTATGATCCAAAACCTTATACAGTATTTTGGATCGTGAATATAAGGACAATGAGCTACAAGTTTTAGAAGCTGTGAGCCAAACAGATTCAGTTTTAGAAAAAAAAAGGGAAAATGGGTTATTCTTGTATAGCGCTTTTCTATCTTTTTTTTAAGGAACTTAAAGCACTTTGACGTACAAAACAGTAAGCATCATTTTGCAGTATTGCTAAGTGCTAAACAAGAAATACAAACTGGTCTCCCATATTTTCTCGTTTAGATGAAGAGTTAATTATAACCCACACACACACCAGGGTAAAAAAAAAAAAGTCCAAATTAAATGTCAAAGTTGATCAACTTCTCGGTTTATGACCACATCCTACTATCCAGGAATTATTTATAATCTAGAATTAACTTTCACCAACTCAGAGGAGATGCAGCAGCTCAATATGTTAATATAGCAGCATAAGCTGGTTAGCTCTCCGTGATCATGGCGATGCTAAAAATGTGTTAGCGCCTATAATAACAATATCACTAATACTTGGTCAATATCCAGGTCACGACATGTAAATGGAGTGTTGGTGGTGGTTTTTAGATGTTTTTTTGAGGGTTTTATGGGCGCAATAGTTTACTCGAATTAGCTGTATTGTTAGTAGCCATGTAGTTACCGCATTTTTAGACTTAAGGTTAAAAAAATAAAAGCATAATTGTTTTTGTCTTACATAGGGATTGTGAATCACAGGCAAAATTCCAAAAAAGGTGCAGTTCCCTTTTAAAATCTAAATAAGAGTTTCGATAGCTATATCCGAGTGGATCAGGAACAGTTTTTTTTTAATGAGCCATCAGGTTTCTGGCAATAACCTGCAAGGGAGTCAAGTGTGATTACCTTGCTGTTTTGCAGCAGTCGTGTCAGATGCTCAAAGCAATTGCTGTTGAGAAAGATGGCTTGTAGAACTGGTCTGTCTGAACACAGGAACATGTCCCTTATTGTGTCTGTAGACAGTGAAAGGTGGAGAAGGAAAACAAAACCCAGGCACAAGAAAAGAGTAAAAGAAAACACGATTAGGTTGTGAAAGCATGACGATTTAACAAAACTAAAAACATATTTTAATTAGATAATTGATATGCAATATGCGACATAATGACCGATAAATTCAATAACATTAATGAAATATCTCATAAACGCTGCGATCAGGCTTGATTAACTGTAACAAATCAAGGGCTCCCTTTCTCGTCTCCTACAGTGGGGCAAAAAAGTAATTAGTCAGCCACCGATTGTGCAAGTTCTCCCACTTAAAATGATGACAGACGTCTGTAATTATGATCATAGGTACACTTCAACTGTGAGACAGAATGTGAAAAAAAAATCCAGGAATTCACATTGTAGGAATTTTAAAGAATTTATTTGTAAATTATGGTGGAAAATAAGTATTTGGTTAACCATTCAAAGCTCTCACTGATGGAAGGAGGTTTAGGCTCAAAATCTCACGATACATGGCCCCATTCATTCCTTCCTTAACACGGATCAATCGTCCTGTCCCCTTAGCAGAAAAACAGCCCCAAAGCATGATGTTTCCACCCCCTTGCTTCACAGTAGGTATGGTGTTCTTGGGATGCAACTCAGTATTCTTCTTCCTCCAAACACGACGAGTTGAGTTTATATCAAAATGGATACATGGATGATACAGCAGAGGATTGGGAGAATGTCATGTGGTCAGATGAAACCAAAATAGAACTTTTTGGTATAAACTCAACTCGTCGTGTTTGGAGGAAGAAGAATACTGAGTTGCATCCCAAGAACACCATACCTACTGTGAAGCATGGGGGTGGAAACATCATTCTTTGGGGCTGTTTTTCTGCTAAGGGGACAGGACGATTGATCCGTGTTAAGGAAGGAATGAATGGGGCCATGTATCGTGAGATTCTCAGCCAAAACCTCCTTCCATCAGTGAGAGCTTTGAATGGTTGACCAAATACTTATTTTCCACCATATTTTACAAATACATTCTTTAAAATTCCTACAATGCGAATTCTTAGATTTTTTTTTTCACATTCTGTCTCTCACAGTTGAAGTGTACCTGTGATGAAAATTACAGACCTCTGTCATCAATTTAAGTGGGAGAACTTGCACAATCGCTGGCTGACTAAATACTTTTTGCCCCACTGTATATGCCTTGCTGTAAGCCTGTCAAAAACCTTCCCTGAGCTATTGCTGTGGGACTTCTTCACTGACTAAATTTCCATGCACTAAATATGTCAGATTTCCTAAATGTTTTTTTTATCTTGTATTTTCACACAGACATGTGAAGTCCCAGAGCCCATGCACTCTCTCTAATGCGACAATTGGTCATACGCTGTGTGCCTCCCGTACACTGTGGGGCTGGGGGCAGAGAAATGGACAGCTTTTCCGGTTGATCTATGACATCGCATCAAAACATTCTCACAAATGCAGAAACCCAGCCCAAACCTTGTTGTACCTGTCATTGGCACAGGTTACAATTACAAATATTAGGCCCCAATGGCTATGCTGATGTTAAATAGCAGACAGCAGAGATTGCGCCATGAACATGACACTACTACCAAGAAGGTCCTTTTGGAGTTGCTGGATGCGGGTCCGACGCAAAGACTGGTGGGAGAAAGTTGTTTTGAACGAATCTTCGGATGGAGAATGGAAAGAAAACTTTCGAATGTCTCGAAGCTTCAATATACTATGTGGATTGATAGAAGGAGTTTAAAGTCCAAAGGAAAGGACTTTAGTACAGATTGTCAAATCCACCTTTTTAAAAGTATTTCTTACATCCAGGTGCACACAAACTACAGTTAAAGTTTGGGGTATTTAAGTTATATTCTTTAGCTAAAAAAAAAAAAATTATATTAGCATCATACATTATATCGTAGCAGTAATAATTTCTGAAAAAAATTGCACGTCTTTCTGCTGTCTCTGCCTTATAATTAAGTATTTTAGTAAATAAAACCGCGGAAAACAAAATAATATATCTTCGTGGTAGTCAACCCCTCCAGATCAGACCACAGGATCTAGAACAGGGGTCTCACACTGGATGCAGAGTCTGGGTGAGGTTGGGCCGCAAACAAAGACTTCTTAAAAAAAATGTTGCATACTCCGCAGCATGTCCAGTTGTATAATGTTTCAAATTGTATTCCTTGTGCACTGCACCTTTCTCTGTGCAAATAAGACACGTCGGGGTGCCCCTGTCTCAACAAAGAAATATTGCATCTCCCACTTTTCCTGGAATTGTCTTTGCTCACCACTAACCTTTGTCTTCACTGCAGGCTTTGAAATAGACATGTTTGGGGTTGTGGAATATATTTGTATTTAGCCGACGCATGGAGAATAATGTTATTTCCGCAATGTGTGTCGTTCCGATTTTCCTCCCTACAGCAAAACGGTGGTCGGCGGATTATAGCCGGGAAAGTACCGGGATAGGGAGCGCAAAAAAGTGACGGCTCCCGTAGTGTTATCCGGCGTCATATAGAAATATATGTAGTACAGATGCGCGGATAGCCAATTATATCATCCGCATCCGCGGGGTTTGCTGCTAGCGGGGTGTATAAAATAGTCTGGAAGTGTCATGAATAGAAAGGATTATGGGTATTTGTTGTGTTGCGTTTATGTTGTGTTACTGTGAGGATGTTCTCCCGAAATGTGTTTGTCGTTCTTAATTGGTGTGGCTTCACAGCGTGGCGCATATTACTAAGAGTGTTAAAATTGTTTATATCACAACCATTAGTGTACTCTGTGTCAACCTGTATGCCTTGCAGTTGTGTGTGTGTTGCTGCGGAAGCCACACACAACATGATGCTGGACTGACAAGCAGATCGTACATGTTGTAGTAGGCGACAAAGCCAATGGCTTCATAGCACGCCCTAATACTTATTATCTGGGTGACTACCGGCAGTCATTCTAGAGAATGTTTGTGTCTCCTATTGTTTTCTTCGCTTTATATCACATGGGCCTTAAATGGCACTTTCAATGGCAAAGGATTCCGATCACAGAACCATGTATATCAAATATTTCCGGATGGTTCAACCGCCACCCGCCCGAATTGAATTAAAATCAATTTTTTCGTCATGTCAACCGCCCGACCCGTGGTCTCATCCGTGGACTCCGCGGATGAGACCGCAAACCGCGCAGCTCTAATATGTAGTGTTCATCGTGTAAGGGAATGCAAATTAAACAATAAAAAAGACAAATAACGGTTTGAATTGGTCCAGGTTATCGGGGACTATTATTACTGACGGACAGGTGTCGCTGTGCAACTGCAGCCAGGCACGTAACAAAACCCTTGTCTCGGTCGCTTTCACTCATTTGCCGCTTTTCCACTAATGCAGGGGTAGGCAACCCAGAACGTTGAAAGAGCCATTTTGGACCCAAATGACACAACGCTGTCAAGCGCCATTCATATAAAACTTGCGGGCCGCAATAACATTTAAGTTTCATATTATGGTGGGGGCCGCAAAATAACTTCTTGCGGGCCGCAATTGGGCCGAGTGTCTGAGGCCCCTGATCTAGAAGAAGGAGGGGTCAGCAGAGCCCAAGAAGGAGCCTCCTCATTAGCTAACGCGATATATCGTGAAGCGCGTGCATCGTGTGAACTTGTTTGCAGTAAAGCCAGGCTGCCAAACGCCCACCTGGAAAAACGGCAATACCCGCGCTTGCTGTTGCAGCATATACTGCTAAAAAGCTCCAAAATTAAGAAAACAGAGAAGAAAAGAAAGACGCTATAAGTCTAAAAAACTTTAAGACCAATGTCTTAGAAAAATACTTTTTATTTTTCTCTATGTTCTTGTTATGGGACATTCATCTTCTGCTGTTGCCATTTCTAATATAAAGTAGCGTAAAGGTCTAACTTATTTCTTGTTATGGGAGAACTAAAACTTTAGGAACTTTAGTTATTAGAGAGTTCCAGTCAGACGGTTTTTCACGGGACACATTTCCGGCGTTGCTGCACAAGTGAGCTACGGATGAGGAGATGCTGCTACGTTGTTAATTGAAATTAAGTCTGAAAGTCATTAAAACAGTTAGCTCCATCTTTTGACACTTCTTCCACTCCCGTCCTTGCACGCTACACGGTTACAACAAGAGGACGGGGAGAAGACGCCATAGCAGGTGAACCACGTAAATAAGACCGGCCACAAAACGGCGCATCCTGAAGTGACTGTCATAAAGCAACTTGAAGATGATCTGTAAAACATCATTTATGACCAAAGAACCACCATTAGATGTTATGTAGACCAAAAGGAAGTATTTTACATTTAGAAAAAAAATCATAATAGGACCCTTTTACTGCGCCTTATAATCGGGTGCACCTTTTGTATGAAAAAAGACCTGAATAGACAAGCTCATCGGCAGTGCGTCCTATGGTCCAGAAAATACGATACCCCAGCTTTAAGTCTAAATTAAAAAGTAATAGATATAAATAAGTTATAAGGTGAAAGAAGCAGTGAAGAATCAAAATGCTTATTGAAAACATTATTGTGCATCCTTACTTTCAACATAAAATTAAATTTATGCAATACCTAGCATGTGCACTTGCAGAGCCACAAAGCGGCTCTCCCAGTGTCGACCCAGTGTTGGCACTCGCACTTTGGCTTGCTGCTGCTGCTGCTGCTGCTGCTGTTGCTGCTGTTGCTGCTGTTGTCTGGCTGCAACCACAGCTGCCGGGTCTGAGTTGAGCAGCTTGAAGTAGTTTTCTAGCACAGAGGCTATTTCAACTTGCCGCTGGTCAGAACTAGCGGCCAGGAGGCACTGCACCACCACCCGCAAACAACCCAAAGTGAGACAGGCCTTCCGATCAGGGGCCTCACTGTCCCAGTCTTCGCCCTGATCGGAGGAGCAGCCGCCCATGGAGCAGTCCACCAGCACACGCACCAAAACCTCCATGGTGGCTGGAGAGATGGCAAGTAGAGCGTTCTTCTACCAGAGGGACAAATGAAGGGAAAATAATACAATTATGTTTCCTCTGTCCAGTGTTTGGCCGACATTATCAAATTTAAAAATATTGGAATTCAATGAGTTGGTGCATTTGCAAACAGCTAAAATTATGCAGAGAGCAACCTCAAGAATGTACAACAATTCTTCTCAACAAAGGAAAAATCCAATTTAAAACATTTGTATTAGGACTGGGCGATATGGCCTTTTATTAATATCTCGATATTTTTAGGCTATGTCACGATACACGATATAGATCTCGATATTATGCCTTAGCCTTGAATGAACACTTGATGCATATAATCACAGCAATATGATGATTCTATGTGTCTAAATTAAAACATTCTTGTTCACATTCATTAATATATAGTTATTTTAAACTTTTATGCAGAGAGGGAAATCACAACTAAGTCAATTTACCAAAAGTGTATTTATTAAACAGTTATTAAGCAGTGGCACAACCATTCATGTCATTTCAAAACAGAAAGTGCAAGATTGTCAGAGACATTTTAAAACAAGTTATGAGTGCACTTTTCTGCATGATGTTACTAAGATGACGTATCAAAACAATACTAAATTAAAGTGCACTTTTTGTATAGAACGCCACTGCAATAGTTTAAAACAAATAAAGTGCACTTTTGTGCATGATGTCACGCAAGATATTTCAATTACTGTCAAATAAAAATGAACTGCATAATAGGAAATCCCATTCGCTACGTGGTAGGTTCCTGCGGACGTTATCTCCTTCTGTTTTTCATACAGTGTTGATCTGTAAATAGTTGCTTTGGCATTTTGTGGGTGTGGCACCGAACGGAGATGTTGACATGTGGAGTTTCAAGCACTCTTCATTCTCTAGTGGGTGACATTTCAAATGATGCTACAAATTAGCAGTGGTGCTACTTTTTGTAGCAACGCTTTTGCCGCATAATTTTTCAACATCTTCCCGCTTGAAGCCAAACCACCACCAGATGATGGACCCCGTGCTGTTTTTCTTGGGAATTAATTATTCCTTCATTTGTTACCAGATTCGCGCCTTCTTTCTCTCGTATTACCACTTGCACCGCACTATTGGCTTCACAGCTAAGGTTACCATGTCTCTACCTGTCTGCTCCGCGGTAGTGTGTGACGTTGCACACGTGACAGTATGTGACGTGTGTAAAAAAGTGCGCCTGTTTTAAGTCTCTGTGAGAAGGAGAAACAAGAGTGGGAAACGCATGCAGTGTAATGCCAGCAGCTAAAAGCAACTGCGTGAGAAGGTATACTCGAATATCACGATATCGTAATTTTCTATATCGCACAGAGACAACCCGCGATATATTGAGTATATCGATATATCGCCCAGCCCTAATTTGTATGCATGTACAACACTTAAAACCTTTAGCATATCAATATGTGGAATTAAATCAGGGAATAAGCGGCAGAAAATGGATGGATGGATGGATGGAAATCATGGAATGGATTAAGCAAAGAAGTCAAACAATCTACTAATATGATCCAGTTTGAGAAACTGTCCCAACTACAAGTACAAAGAAAAATAATTATGATAAATGTCTTGAACATATTGAAAATGATGCATCATTCATTTCATTAATTGAATCATACATTTTAGAGTGATAGGATGTAAACTGTGTACAAATTGAGAACAGGAAGTGAACATACGGGGTAGTTTTAAATAGGCTTTGTTTCTTCCTACTCTTTTTTGGACAAAACAAAAATATGTGAGGTACCATATTACAACTTTATACATGTTTGAAATAAACCTAAACTTCAAACTACATTAATTTACTTGTGACGGCCCACTGCAAGTACATTTATTTTTTTGTGATACAAGACCGTAACACTTTACCTTTCAGCGGATATATGTGCTGCTATCACCTGGCAATCATGTTCCACAAAACATTGACTTTGTATCGAGCAGCAGACTCGCTCCGTAGTACAAAGTGAGCAGTCAATCTTTGTGGCCACAGAGTTGGGTGACAATAGAAGAATCAATGCATTTGCTGATTTTTCTCAATGTTGTTCTCCTAAAATGTAATTTGTTAAACTTCTGTACAAGTATGAAAAGATTGCGATGCTAAAGTTTTGTGAGCCGGTCAATGGGGTTGTCTATTGTATGTTAGCATATTAGCGAGCCTTTATTCTTTGAGGTTGCATTGCTTTTTTCAGTTTATACCAAGCTGCATTGGCGATTTCATACAATTGTAAGAGTTGTAGTAAATCGCCAATGCAACCTACTCAGTGGCCTAGTGTTTAGAGTGTCCGCCCTGAGATCGGTGGGTTGTGAGTTCAACTCCCGGCCGAGTCATACCAAAGACTATAAAAAAATGGGACCCATTGCCTCCCTGCTTGGCACTCAGCATCAAGGGTTGGAATTGGGGGTTAAATCACCATAAATGATTCCCGGGCGCGGCACCGCTGCTGCCCACTGCTCCCCTCACCTCCAAGTGGGTGAACAAGGGGATGGGTCAAATGCAGAGGACAAATTTCACCACACCTGTGTGTGTGACAATAATTGGTACTTTAACTTTAATTGAGAATAAAGAATCTTTGAAGTCTTTTGTGATTAGTTTTACAGTAGCTACATCTGTAATTTAAATGACTATTTAGCTATCTGCCAAACTAAATTCCAACATGCAGGGAGGACAGAATAATATATGTCTATAAAACATAGGTGTGAATCATAAATAAAATGAACAGCAACACATTTAGGAAAGAGCCTAACAGTATGACTAATGACACAAATTTGTCTTTAAATACATGTAAGAATTTTTTGGGGCCTTTTGGAAAAAAAATGTATTGCCAATTATGCAAATTACACAGATTTCATATTAACGCCACCTCTACCCGCCACAAATACATTGCTGTTTGCATCCTTTCAATTTGTGTGGATTTTGGATATCTGGTTGAACATTTGTTTGACAATGCTGCTGAGCAAATTTAAGGGTTAAATAAGGGTTCTTGGTCACAAATTTCATAACAAAAAAACCCTTAACGGTTTTAGATGAAAAACCTGCTCAGGTGGCTTACCTGGTCACCAGCTACTATGGCCCCAAAAAGGTGCAGCAGACAGCATTTTAGGCTTTCCTTCAGATGCTCGCTCTCTTGAAAACACTCTAAAACGAGGGCACATACAGACAGGTTAGTAGTGCTCTCTAAATAGCACACTTTCAGCACAAAACAAGTCAAGGTGGTCCCCGATCATCCATTAACTCATCCGTCAACATTTTTTGTTTAGCTTAGCAATATCCATGAAGATTGTTACAGCAAATTTTGGAACTATTGCTAAAAAGGGTACAGTTGCATACTTGTTGCCAGGTGCCATTATGTTTGGCATCAAAGTGCTACGGGCAAAACAAGACGAGAGTATTTGTTATAAACTGCGGCCCTGGTTAGAGGCTGTTTACGATGATCTCATGGGAATGGCTGGCTGGCAAACACAACGAGGACAACATAGTGCAATCAGCTAAGTTCTAACGAAAATGTCACCAGGCGTTTTGATACCATTCACTTTTGCGGGAGTAGAGACGTGAACGGGATGACAGGCAAACTTACGGTAAAAGAAGGGGACAAATTCCACAGTGAGCGGCGCTGCTTTGTACTTCTGCCTGCTCCTCTCCACTGTGCCCAGCTGCTCCCTGGAGAAGAACGCCGGTAGGTCACGAGAATGAAAACAATGGCCCAGATATCCCAGTGCGTGGAGACGACACGTGGTGGATGGTATTACCCGCAGAGTCGGAGCCTCCAGTTGCAGTAAGGGTCGTAGAGGCTCTCGCAGAACGCCAATGCATGACGGACAAACTCCTCCGCCTGGCTCTGGTCCACCAACTCCTTCTCTTTGGTCTTACTCTTCAGCTAAAAGAGCACACAAAGATCCATTTCATAATTCTTTCACAACAGACTTACAAACATCGTTTCCATATGAGTTGGGAAATTGTGTTAGATGTAAATATAAACGGAATACAATGATTTGCAAATCATTTTCAACCCATATTCAGTTGAATATGCTACAAAGACAACATATTTGATGTTCAAACTGATAAACATTTTTTTTTGCAAATAATCATTAACTTTAGAATTTGATGCCAGCAACACGTGACAAAGAAGTTGGGAACGGTGGCAATAAATACTGATGAAGTGGAGGAATGCTCATCAAACACTAATTTGGAACATCCCACAGGTGTTCAGGCTAATTGGGAACAGGTGGGTGCCATGATTGGGTATAAAAGCAGCTTCCCAAAAAATGCTCAGTCTTTCACAAGAAGGGATGGGGCGAGGTACACCCCTTTGTCCACAACTGCGTGAGCAAATAGTCAAACAGTTTAAGAACAACGTTTCTCAAAGTGCAATTTCAGGAAATTTAGGGATTTCAACATCTACGGTCCATAATATCATCAAAAGTTTCAGAGAATCTGGAGAAATCACTCCACGTAAGCGGCATGGCCAGAAACCAACATTGAATGACCGTGACCTTCGATCCCTCAGACGGCACTGTATCAAAAACCGACATCAATCTCTAAAGGATATCACCACATGGGCTCAGGAACACTTCAGAAAACCACTGTCACTAAATACAGTTTGTCGCTACATCTGTAAGTTCAAGTTAAAGCTCTACTATGCAAAGCAAAAGCCATTTATCAATAACATCCAGAAACCCCTCCGGCTTCTCTGGGCCCGAGCTCATCTAAGATGGACTGATGCAAAGTGGAAAAGTGTTCTGTGGTCTGACGAGTCCACATTTCAAATTGTTTTTGGAAATATTCAACACCGTTTTATCCAGACCAAAGGGGAAGTGAACCATCCAGACGGTTATTGACGCAAAGTTCAAAAGCCAGCATCTGTGATAGTATGGGGGTGCATTAGTTCCCAAGGCATGGGTAACTTACACATCTGTGAAGGCACCATTAATGCTGAAAGGTACATACCGGTTTTGGAACATATGCTGCCATCTAAGCGCCGTATTTTTCATGGACGCCCCTGCTTATTTCAGCAAGACAATGCCAAGCCACATTCAGCACGTGTTACAACAGCGTGGCTTCGTAAAAAAAGAGTGCAGGTACTTTCGTGGCCCGCCTGCAGTCCAGACCTGTCTCCCATCAAAAATGTGTGGCGCATTATGAAGCGTAAAATACGACAGCAGAAACCCCGGACTGTTGAACGACTAAAGCTCTACAAAAACAGGAAGGGATAATTCCACTTTCAAAGCTTCAACAATTTGTTTTCTCAGTTTCCAAACGTTTATTGAGTGTTGTTAAAAGAAAAGGTGATGTAACACAGTGGTGAACATACCCTTTCCCAAGTACTTTGGCACGTGTCACAGCCATGAAATTCTAAGTTAATAATTATTTGCAAAAAAAAAAAAAAAAAAAAAGGTTTATGAGTTTGAACATCAAATATCTTGTCTTTGTACTGCATTCAATTGAATATGGGTTGAAAAGGATTTGCAAATAATTTTGTTCCGTTTATATTTACATCTAACACAATTTCCCAACTCATTTGGAAACAGGGTTTGTACATCTGGTACAGCTACACAAACTGATACAAAACTCAGAGGGAGTCAGACCTGCTGTATATAAAGTGTCGTCATGGCAATGATGTGGTTGATGTAGGAGCAGGTGCCGATCTCCTCCACATTGGAAAGGTTCCTTTTAGACAGAATGGGAAACGTGGACAAAAGCATCACTGCATAGAAAACAAAGACTTTGTAGGACATCAGGGCCCTTTAAAATGATGTTACCACTGTGTAATCCAGAGCTGGGCAAATATTTTGACTCGGGGGCCACATAGAGGGAAACAAATGTGCGTGGGGGCCAATGTGTATGTGTGTATAAACGATATATGCACATTTAGCTGTAAAAATCTGCTGCACATTATGTCTTTGGGTCCCTTTTTTTTTTTAGGAACACTAATACCAAAAGTCACAATGTACGATAGCGTTTTGAAAACGTTATGAAACACACATCAAAAAAACAGAATGGAATTTTGCAGTTTTTTACTGAATGGGATACCCAAAATGTACATGAAAATAAAGAAAGTGGAATTTACAATATTAACTAAAGTTAAAATTAAAGTACCAATGATTACCAAGTTTTCCTTGCCCTTTTGTGGGTTCTTCAAAGGATGTCGTAGTCGTAATGATTTGTGCAGTCCTTTGAGACATTTGTGATTTGGGGCTATATAAATAAACATTGATTGATTGTCACACACATTCTAGATGTGGCGAAATTATTCTCTGCATTTGACCCATCACCCTTGATCACCCCCTGGGAGGTGAGGGGAGCAGTGGGCAGCAGCGGTGCTGCGCCCGGGAATCATTTAATGTGATTTAACCACCAATTCCAACCCTTAATGCTGAGTACCAAGCAGGGAGGCCATTTTTTATAGTCTTTGGTATGACTCGGACGGGATTTGAACTCACAACCTACCGATCTCAGGGTGGACACTCTAACCACTAGGCCACTGAGTAGATTTTTATGATCAATAAAACACTGAAAATTAACAACATATGAACATCGCTTCTCTTTTAGTTCTCAGACCAGCTCCTCAATAGTTGTGTCTTTTCCAATCAAGCAAAATACAACACAAATGTAACAAACAGCAAAATATGAATGCAAAGGGTAATGAACACCTACAATATGATATATTATCACAAATAATGTGCTTCCGCATCTGTTCCTGACACATGCGTTTCGGGATGGCTGCTCTGAAAACAAACCCCGTCCACTCTGATTTGTTCCTCGTCTGAGCTGCTGTGACGTAAATTACCGTAATAACTCGTATAGTTTTTATTTATGTATTTATTGACAGGGACAAAACAATTAAACAGTGATACCCACAGGTATCTGATGTCAAAGTACATAGGAGTTCGAGGAAAACACCCAAAAGCACAGATTTCAACCATTGAAATACTTTGTATAGTCCAAGTAATTTAAAAACAGCACAGCACATTATAATGGCGCTAACAGTTTTGATGTTAAAGGTCTAAAAAAATTATGTAAAACGTCCGGCGGGCCGGATTGAAAATCTTAACGGGGCGCATGTGGCCGTATTTTGCCGAGGTCTGGTGTAATCGATATGTTTGTTGTCCTGACCTGCACACAATGATGAGGAACTTGAGCAGCAGCAGGGCCAGGTTTTGCTGCTCGGGCTCCAAGCCGTCAGAGGCTTTTTGGACGCACTGCAGCAGCTGGTGGCGCAAAACCTGCAGGATGTTGTCTGGGAGGAGGCTCAATATTGGTGGAGGCTCCTCTGGCCTGCAATTATAATCCACATATTCCGTGTCCACAAAAGGAAGAGAATCAGATAGTAACATTGCACCGGTCTATCCCAAAGTCTCACGGTGGATGAAACGCGATCATTTCGGCCTCTGTGTCATTACATGATCACTTATTTGAATACAAAAATACTCCAGAACACTAAGTTACTGTTTAAACATGAACTTTTATTTACAGCAAGTGATGAAAAGTCCATTGTTTGTGGCATCAACGCCAACTGGAGGGGGAGTGGCTGCAAGGCGCCAACTACTGGTGAGAAGAAGGATAGGCAGGGGGAGTCCCAGACAATTCCTTTTACACGTTCAAGTGTCGCAAAAGTAGCGTGTAAAAAGACAGCCCATCGAGGTTACTGCTCTACACACATCTAAATAAGTATACACATTTTTTTGGTTTGTTTACTAGGGGTGTAACGGTACGTGTATTTGTATTCAACCGTTTCGGTACGGGGGGTTCGGTGCGGAGGTGTACCAAACGAGTTTCCACACAAACATATGAAGTAGCCGCCTAAGCTAAAGTCTTAACACGCTGCTCTGCTTTCTGCCTCTGTCTTTTACACATCACCCAGCATTGTCCCACCCACACAACTATCTGATTGGTTACAACCATAGCGGTAACAGCCAATCAGTAGTGCGTATTCAGAGCAGTAACAACCAATCAGCAGTGTCTATTCAGAGCGGTAACAACCAATCAGCAGTGCGTATTCAGAGCGCATGTAGTCAGCGCTTCAGCGTCAAGCAGATAGGCGTTTAGCAGGTGAGTGAGCATGAGGCAGCGTACTCTCCCCAAATTATACTAAACACTTCCATGTCAACTACTACCAACATCAATTTGAGCCCGTTGACGTTCTAGAAACAAACTGCAGCTCAGCTTTTAGCGTAACATTAGCTCATTTTGCTGTGTGTGTGTGTGTGTGTGTGTGTGTTACGGACAGTGTTGATTGAGTTGTGTTGAAGCAGCAAATAAAGGACATGATGTTAAATGAAGAGTTTCTGTCTCTGATAGTGTATATAATAATGTAACTGCATCATTAAGCCTACATGAACTCCATGGTGTTCAGGGATGAATAGTCTCTCCTGTTGCTATTGTACTATTTTTTTAGCTATAGTTACGGTACATTAATCATTAGTAATGTAGCAGCCTAGTTTTGAATGGCAGGGTCCCTGCTATCACATGTTGATAAAAATCTAACAATTACGTAATAAAAATCAACTACAGGCTTCCCAAATGCTGTAATAAATTAAGCATGATCAGGTGACTTGAGACTGTTTAATGTTGCACTTTTTATACGTAGAAGAAAGAAAAGTTTTGTCATTTTATCTAATCTAAGCAACAACTTGAGGCAGTTTAATGTGGATTAACGTGGGCAGAATTATTATAGTGTTCCCAATGTTAAAAGGATATATCCATTGTTTATAAATTTGGTAAATAAATAACCCCAAAATTTATGTTTTGTTGTTTTCTTACTGTACCGAAAATGAACAGAACCGTGACCTTTAAAATGAGGTACGTACCGAACCAAAATTTTTGTGTACCGTTACACCTCTATTGTTTACACACATTTCGATCGAAATACGCACAGATATGTCTTACCTACAGACAAATCATAATATGAGCAAACAACTTAAATACACAAGCGGATCAGATCACACACACACACGGTATTATATACAAACACACATTTTAGTACACACGCACTTGAATTGGATTACAAACGCACAGATTGAGATACACGTTCGCAAACAATTTTGCTACAATAATACTTCCATAGAGCAGCTTTACCAAAAACGTAGCTTAACCTTTTGTTTCTTTGCAGCTTCAAAAAGTTCAGTATATACCAGTGATTCTCAAACGGTGGTACGCCTAAGAAGTCTGCAAATACGTACTGTATATGGAGCATTGCTATTGACGATGTGTGTGCATTTTGTTTAATGCACAACCATCCTCCCAAAAGTATTACATATACTTGTTAAATAAAACCTTTGCCTTGTTTTAATGAATACTTAGGCCCATTACGCTAATGTATTTTAATGTCGGTTATTATGGTAGTACTTTCTCTCCAATTGTTTTCTGAGGTTGTACTTGGCGGAAAAGTTTGAGAACCACTGGTATAAACACTCCTTTAAATCTAGCTATCTGTTGGTAACAAACTTTTGATTTGTTTACATGTCCAACTCACAAAATAAATAGAATAGTGGAAAAGGTATACATTAAAAAATAAATTCAGTCATATACTTAGCAGAATAGACAACAAAGGTGAAACAATAATAAGAAAAATAAAAAGAGTCAATTGTTACCTTGATGGCAGCTTTTCAAAGTCCACATCTAGGCATCGGTCATAGGAGCTGATGAAACTCTCCAGCCATAGCTTCAAGTAGTCTGGGTCCCTCTGAGAAGAGAAAAGAGAGGTCAAATGATGATGAAAAACATTTTTTTTAATATTAATACTGATAAAATGTTGTGTCTGAAAACATTTTCCATTGGTTATTTTGTATAGAGTAGACAATTGCATTGAATCAGAGATTGAGCTGTCTTAGAATAGTCGACTATTCCAGGGTTTCTTATCCGTAGGGGCGCTGCAGAAAAATTTGTTTCTTAGCTGTGGTCCATATTGGTCGCAGCGGTGCTCAATTGTAATATACTTTAATACCACTTGTGACAGTAAAGACAATTTCAAACAAGTGCGGGTTAAGTCATGGAGAGGTTTCTTAAACGCAAAAAATATGACTAAACTAAAGCTGTATTTTCATTTGCGCTTTAATTTTATTGATAGTTTATTTAAGAAACATATATTATCGTTAACTATTATTTAGTTAGAATGTATATATTTTAGCACCGCTTAATTGTATGTAAATCCATTTTTCATCAGTTCCTTCTTTTGTAGTACATTTGGTTAGTATATATTTGTGTAACCAGACTGACTTAAGCCTTGATAATAACTCTTTGTGGTTAACACACTGCATATCATTTGACAAGTTTCATCCTGGTATAGGACTAGGCGATATGGCCTTTTTATAATGTGTCGACATTTTTAGACCATGTCACGATACACGATATATATCTCGATATCTTGCCTTAACCTTGAATTAACACTTGATGCATATAATCACAGCAGTATGATGATTCTATGTGTCTACATTAAAACATTCTCGTTCATACTGCATTAATATATGCTCATTTTAAACATTCATGCAGAGAGGGAAATCACAACTAAGTCAATTGACCAAAACTGTATTCATTAAACAATTATTTAACAGTGGCACAAACATTCATGTCATTTCAAAACACAAGTGCTAGATTGTCAGACACATTTTAAAACAAGTTACAAGTGCACTTTTGTGCATGATGTCACTAAGATGACATATCAAAACAACACTAAATTAAAGTGCACTCTATGTACAGAACGTCACTACAATAGTTAAAAACAAATAAAGTGCACTTTTGTGCATGATGTCACTCAAGATATTTCAATAACTGTCAAATAAAAATGAGCTGCATAATAGGAAATCAAATTCCTACGAGGTAGGTTATCTCCTTATCCATCCATCAATTTCTACCGCTTATTCCCTTTTGGGGTCGCGGGGGGCGCTGGCGCGTATCTCAGCTACAATCGGGCGGAAGGCGGGGTACACCCTGGACAAGTCGCTATCTCATCGCAGAACCAACACAGATAGACGGACAACATTAACACTCACATTCACACACTAGGGCCAATTTAGTGTTGCCACGTATGTTGTTGACTATTTTTTTCATACGGTGTTGATGTGGAAATGGTTGCCTCGTCATTTTGTTGGTGTGGCACTAAATGGAGATGTTAATATGCGGAGTAAGCACTCTTCATTCTCTAGCAAGTGACTTTTCAAATGATGCTACATACTAGCAGTAATGCTACTTTTTGTAGCAACGCTTTTGCCCCACACTTGACAAATTACGGTTGTCTGTTCGACAAATTCCCGCTTGAAGCCAAACCACCGCCAGACGATTTTTTTTCTTGGGAATTAATTCTTCCTTCATTTGTTACCAGATACGCACCTTCTTTCTCTCGTTACCACTCGCACCACAGCTAACGTTACACATGCTGCTACCTCTCTGCTCTGCAAGGGTGTATATGTACAGTGGGGCAAAAAAGTATTTAGTCAGCCACCGATTGTGTAAGTTCTCCCACTTAAAATGATGACAGAGGTCTGTAATTTTCATTATAGGTGCACTTCAACTGTGAGAGTTTATACCAAAATGAATACATGGATGATACAGCAGAGGATTGGGAGAATGTCATGTGGTCAGATGAAACCAAAATAGAACTTTTTGGTATAAACTCAACTCGTCGTGTTTGCATCCAAAGAACACAACACCTACTGTGAAGCATGGGTGTGGAAACATCATGCTTTGGGGCTGTTTTTATGCTAAGGGGACAAGACGATTGATCCGTGTTAAGGAAAGAATGAATGGGGCCATGTATCGTGAGATTTTGAGCCAAAACCTCCTTCCATTAGTGAGAGCTTTGAATGGTTGACCAAATATTTATTTTCCACCAAAATTTACAAATATATTCTTAAAAATTCCTTCAATGTGAATTCCTGGATTTTTTTTTCACATTCTGTCCCTCACAGTTGAAGTGTATATATGATGAAAATTATAGACCTCTGTCATCATTTTAAGTGGAAGAACTTGCACAATCAGTGGCTGACTAAATACTGTTTTGCCCCACTGTATGTAAGAAGGTGCTGTCTGTGAGAAGGAGAGACAACAAAGAGTGTGAAGAGCCTGTGGTGTAATTCCCGCAGCTAAAAGCAACTGCGTGAGAACGTATACTCGAATATCACGATATAGTCATTTTCTATATCGGACAGAGACAAACCCAAACTCGATATACTCGATATATCGCCCAGCCCTATCCTGTCAAACTGTGTAGGTTAGATACAATTGTTGAACACGACAAAATTGAAAGTAAGATTCAGTGTTAATATAGTCATGAAGTGAAGTGTTTATATAGCGCTTTTTCTCTAGTGACTCAAAGCGCTTTACATTTTCAA
This sequence comes from Nerophis ophidion, assembly GCF_033978795.1. Taxonomy (NCBI): domain Eukaryota; kingdom Metazoa; phylum Chordata; class Actinopteri; order Syngnathiformes; family Syngnathidae; genus Nerophis; species Nerophis ophidion. Next base: position 36,705,372 of record NC_084637.1, read on the forward strand.
GGACCACCTTGAAAACCAGATGCTTCATCTCGAGGGGCTTTCCTGAATACGTTGAATCGAGAAACCCATTATCTACATTTACACCAGTGTTGGTGGAACTGTAAGCAAGGGTGGTTAAATATCTTGCCCAAGGACAAAGGCTAGGATGGCCATAGCTGGATTCGAAACAGGAACCTTCAAGTTTCTGGCCGGCCTCAACGGCTGAGCCACAACGGACAACCCTAGTAATACCCTGATTGGACTATCACCCTTGCAGCTGGATCGTCGGACATTGAACCTCTGTCCTTCCTCTGTGTATTGGGAGGATGTTCTAAGACCTCCATGGCGGAGGTCTTGTAATTTCAACCAGTTCAGGAAGCCTCACTTACTGTTCCCCTCTGGAAATGGTAACAATCCTGTCACAGGTTCATCTACGGCAGGGGTCGGGAATCTATTTAGCTGAGGGAGCCAAAAAGCCAAATATTTTAAAATGTATTTCCGTAAGAGCCATATATTTTTTTTTTTTACACTGAACAAAACTAAACACGTGCATTTTTAAGTAAGACCAACATTTCTAGAGTATAATAGTTCGCCTCTTCTTTGTAATACATTGTTATTCTCGAGCTAACTGTGGAGGAGGTGTGGCCTGCTGGCCTGCAGCGAACTGGGGTGTGCCGGGACCGGCCTCGAAATCAGCGACAGGTGCGTAGATGGCCCACCTGGGCCTTGTTCTCTAATCACCTGTCGCTCTGTTATAAGCAGCAGCCAGGAGGAGAGACGGGGTTGGGGCTGGAGCCAGAGCGCGAGCGAAAACAGAAGAGAAAAATACAATTGCTGGAAAACAACTGAGAGACTTATTGAAAAATAAAACAATATTGTAACCCTGAAACCGGCTGTCTTGTTGGTCCTTGGTGGTCTTACAAATCCCAGGAGGGCAAGCCCCACACTAACCAAGAATAAATAAATAACTTCTTACCATTAACGCAAATTCTTGAACGGGTGCGGTAGAAAACAGATGGATGGATTAATAATGCATGAGAATGTTTTATATTTTGAACGTTATTTTTAACACTGGGATTACAATTGGAATCATTCATTACTTATCATGTTAAGCAATGTCAGCTAAGATTTATCCAAGAACCAGATGCAGTCATCAAAAGAGCCACAACTGTCAGGCTTGCCCCTGACAGTTTGTCTATGTTTTAGTTTTTTCCTCTGCATTTGTCTGTTTCCTGTGTTTAGTATTTCCTGTCTTTTAGTTCCTGTCAAGTGCTCTTAATTTGTCAGCTTCCTGTCTTGTTCCCTGAGTGCTGTGTTCCTCCTCAGTGTGTTTTGTATTTCCTGTCTAGTGCTTTTATTTTGACAGCTTCCTGTCTTGTTCGCTGAGTGCTGTGTTCCCCTTCAGCTGCGGCTGATTGGCATCTGGCCACACCTGCTGCCAATCAGCCAGCTCCTATTTGTACCTCCTTTGTCTTGTGTCAGTGGCTGGATCATTGTATTGTCTTGTCGATGTCACGTCTAGTCGCTCTTGTGATGTGTTATCACTCCTGTCGTGTCGTACCGTGTCTTTGCAGCATAGAGGTAAGCTATATTCAGTTGATATTTGTAGCTTACTGTTTTTTGTTCCCTGCTTCCGTTTTATTTTTCATTATACAAGTACGACTTCTGTTTGCCTGTTTGCTACCCGCTAGCTTCCACGCTAAGCTCCTGTTCGTTATTTTCTAGCTCCCAGTCTAGCTCCTTTTGTTTGATTATCCGCCTCGTGCACGCTTTGTGTTTGTACCCTTTTGGTTTTGTTTTTTTCTTAGTATTTAATTAAATCATGTTTTCACATTGCATGCCTGCCTCCATCTCTGCATCTTGGGGTTCGTCACCAAATAACCATGACAACATCTGGCTCGCGAGCCATAGGTTCCCTACCCCTGATCTACGAAAACCATTTTCCGACTTTTATTTCCTCTAGTCCAGATAGTCAAGTTTGATTGTCTTCTCCAAGCCGACCCCGGCGAGACTGATCCAAGACCTGTTTATCTATCTGAGCGTCTTAGCCTTTTTGAGGTGGACCAAGTAGCACATGAGATTTGTTTATGTGTGGGGATCTGTGCTCTTAAAAACACGATAAACACGTTTTGGCCAAATAAAATCTAACGAATCAGATTTGCTTTAGAAAAATCCTTAGTCAAAGACAGCCCTAATGATGGATGCGTTCAGCTAAGTACTCAGAAACAGGATACAAGTGTTGCGTAGTCTAAGGATACCGTACAGGCAAATTAGTAAAGTATTTGATGTCACTGCTACCAATAAAGCACGCCTTATCGTCTTTCTTATCGTAGACTCAGGACTTGTTATGCACCTGCTGGAGTAGAAAACAAGCCAGACTGCATTCTGAGGGGGGTGGTGGAGGTCAGTTAGCAGCCGGTAGATCGACATATCCTAAATTCCTGGAAGAAAGCCCAAGCAGTGACGGGCGGGCAAAATCAGCTCCATAGGAAGACTGGCCTGCAAGGCACGAAGGGATTTTAAAAAGAGAACACAAAGTAAAAAGTGAAATTCCACCTGCTTTGCTCACAAGCAGTGGGAAGTAGCAAACGTAAGCCATGTTTATTGTATTTTTATTTTTTTTAAACAATAGACAAAAGGGAATAAGATGCACAGCCAAGATTACTAAGTGAACCGTGTATCATATACGTTCCCTGCCAGCTCATCACATGATGGCTGAACACTTCTGTATGCATGCCAGAGAGGGATTGAGCCAAACCGTGGCAGGAAGCGAGCTTGCTGCTTTTCTCATGAAGTCATCGGGACAAGCCTGTGACTAGAGGAACACCAGCACTGGCCACGTAGTTAGAATATTGACAGGGAAATATTTGCACTGGAAGAGAGCAAGTGATGAACAAATCCTACGAACAGCTGCAATGTTTACAAGTTTTACTCTGGATCTGGTTAAACTTTACTTTCTTCGATCAATAACAACCCTCCCTAACCACAGCAAATTCCAATCTGCTCGGACAAGTCCAGAAAGTTATGCTCGTGGTTTATTTTAAACACGCATTCAATTACAATGTATGCTGTATACCAGGGCTATTCAACTACATAATTAAGGGGCCTCAGTTTTAAGAGTCCAAGGGCTCGGGGCCTGACATCAACATGTGGATGTTTTGTCAGAAAGTGCCTTCACAGGTTATATTCCCTTGAGACTTAGTTTACTTAATTACAAAGTAAACAAATCGGCTTTTACACTGCACTGTCAAACTCATTATTCTGCCCTTGCTACTTCATTCCAGCGTGTGCAGCTAGTCAACAGTATGAAGAAAAAGAAGGTCTAGAAGTTTTGTTAGGCATTGATGTTCCTTCTTTTGAATTTTGTTCATCCCTCAGTTTTATTTATTTATATCTCTTCCTTCATTTCGGACTGTAAGACTGAAAATATAAAAGATTAAATAAACATTACAAAAGTATTGTGTCCATTGTGTATTTGACATCAATATAATAGAAGGTTTAGTGTTAATACATTCACACAAATACACATATCGAAATCAAACAACATTTATATTGGGCTGGGCGATATATGGATATACACGATATATATCGCGGGTTTGTCTCTGTGTGATATAGAAAATGACTATATCGTGATATTCGAGTATACGTTCTCACGCAGTTGCTTTTAGCTGCTGGCATTACACTACAGGCTCTTCCCACTCTTACCTGTCTGTCCTTCTCACAGACAAGCGCACCTTCTTACATACGTCACATACTGTTGCGTCATACGCCCTCGCATGAGAGGTAGCAGCATGGGTAACATTAGCTATGTTGCTAGTGGAGCTGCGCGAGTGGTAATATGAGAGAAAGGAGGTGCCAATCTGGTAAGAAATGAAGGAAGAATTAATTCCTAAGAAAAAACGCTTAGGGTCCATCGTCTGGCGGTGGTTTGGCTTAAAACGGGAATATGTCGAACAAGTATGCGGCAAAAGCGTTGTTAAAAAAGTAGCACCTACTGCTAATTTGTTGCAGAAAATGAAAAGTGCTTAAAACTGCATATCAACATCTCCGTTCGGTGCCATAATCACAAAATTCCGAAGCAACCATTTCCAGATCGTATGAAATAAATAGTCAACAACAGAATGTAATAACGTCTGTAGTAACCTACCACACAGCAAAGGACATACACTATTTGATTTCCTGTTACGCAGCTAATTTTTATTTGACAGTTATTAAAATATCTTGTGTGACATCATGCACAAAAGTGCACATTATTTGTTTTAAACTATTGTAGTGGCGTTCTGTACAAAAAGTGCACTTTAATTTAGTGTTTTTTTGATATGTCAACTTAGTGACATCATGCACAAAAGTGCACTCGTAGCTTGTTTTAAAATGTCTGACAATCTTGCACTTTCTGTTTTGAAATGACATGAAAGTTTGTGCCACTGCTTAATAACTGTTTAATGAATACAATTTTGGTCAATTGACTTAGTTGTGATTTCCCTCTCTGCATGAAAGTTTAAAATGAGCAAATATTAATGCAGTATGAACAAAATGTTTTAGTGTAGACACATGGAATCATCATACTGCTGTGATTATATGCATCAAGTGTTCATTCAAGGAAAAATATCGAGAAAAATATCGTGTATCTTCATATGGCTTAAAAACATCGAGACATTAATAAAAGGCCATTTTGCCCAGCCCTAGTTTGATGTACTGTGAATGTATGTACACACACAATGTATGTACACAATGTATGTGACTCATCACAATTAAACCTAAGGTGTAGCGTTATCATCCTCTACTGGTTAAACTTAGCGCTACATGTATTAAACAAGCTCCGATCGCCCATAGTTACTCTTAAACAAAAAGACATGACCACAAATTCAAAAGACATCACAAAGTCAGCAATTTCCATAAAAAACTAACTAAATATCTTCATGCAAAATTTTTACTTATATAGATTTGACCAAATTCCGTGATGAAGCTTACAAGTGTGGAATTCCATCATTGTGGCTCCTTGTCTAGAACACTGTGTCCGTCACTTAAAAGGTCCGACAGGAAACAATGACCTGTACACTAGTGGTTATAATTAACATTTTCGCAATTTATTTTTATTTTTTTTAAATGTTGAATGCGTAGTCTTCTCCTACGCACCCCATTGTTGCTTCATAGTGGCACATTCCTCATTGTTGCCTCCTGTGGTGTGGCGGGAATACTGCATACATGAGCAACCCATGTTTAAATGGTTTCATCAAGACTAGATGGGTGTTTGGTGGGCCGTATATGGCCAGCGGGCCGCCAGTTGAATAGGCCTGCTGTATATAGTATCACATTTCAACATGTACGAAAAGGATTACATTTAAATAGGAACAGCTCTTTTTTTGGAATTGTTATGGGATTGTAGCTGAGATAGGCTCCAGCGACCCCAAAGGGAATAAGCGGTAGGAAATGGATGGATGGGTCATGCAGGACAAGAACACACAAACTCGTAAATAAACTCTAGCAAATGGCGGCTAACAATGGAGCAACTGAGAGTCATGATGTCACTGCATCTATGGCGCCCCTAAAACCCACTAAAAAACATCCAAAAAACGATAGTTACATTTCGTGACCTGAATATGAACCAAGTATCAGGTGATAAATGCAGCTCATTCAACACCTGTGCGCTAACTTGCTTATGCTGCTATACTGACATCATAACCTGCTGAGCTGCTCTCTCGCCTCTGAACTGGTGAAAGTTAATTCTAGATTATAAGTCACGCCTTTCACCTGGATAGTAGAAGGTTGCAGACATAAACCGAGAAGTTGGTCAATTTTGACAGATAACTTAGACCCGGAGATGGCGCAAAGACACTCGTTTGCACCCACTTTGTTTTTCCCTCTTTGCGAGGATTATGATTAATTTTTCATCTAAACGGGAAGATATGAACATTTCATCAGTTGGCATCCCAGTCAGAGCAGACATTGTGCAGTATGTGATTGTTTTATTACGTATGTTTGTTGTCTCTCACAAAATATTGCTGTGAGTAGTAATCAGTGCTGTTGTTGAGGGAAAATGTGAACGTTGTGACACACCGCCGTATAATTAAAATGAGTTAAATGTTACGTGTAAACAGAGGTGGGTAGTAACGCGCTACATTTACTCAGTCACATTTACTTGAGTAACTTTTGGGATAAATTGTACTTCTAAGAGTAGTTTTAATGCAAAATACTTTTACTTGAGTATATTTATAGAGAAGAAACGCTACTTTTACTCCGCTCCATTTATCGAAATTCAGCTCGCTAGTCGCTACTAATTTTTATCGATCTGTTAACGCACGCTTTGTTTGTTTTGGTTTGTCAGACAGACCTTCAAAGTAAGGTCTATCACATGCCTGCGTTTCACCAATCAAATGCATGCAGTCCCTGGTGACGTTTGACTCCGTTTCACCAATCAAATGCAGTCACTGGTGACGTTTGACTCCGTTTACCAATCAAACAGAGCCAGGCGGTCACATGATTAACTGCACACTTTTTTTTTTCCATAAACATTTATTTATAAATTTCAACATTTACAGGGTGTACCCCGCCTTCCGCCCGATTGTAGCTGAGATAGGCGCCAGCGCCCCCCGCAACCCCAAAAGGGAATAAGCGGTAGAAAAATGGATGGATGGATGCACAAACAGTTGAAAATAATAATCAAAGTAAGTACAAAAACAGTATAAAAAACGTACAAAACAGCGCCAGGGGGTTGTAAATTCAAAGTAACTAAAATAGAATGCAAATATATATATATATATATAAAATAAACAAAGTGCAAAGCTTACATTTATTAATATAAAACTTAGCCAATAGTATAATGAGGTTGCAAAGGTAAAATTAATTTTGAATTTTTTTTTCAATACAGTGTAAAACCAAATATATATTATTTAATATATATCATTGTTTTAGTTGCTTAAGGGATATTCCTGGCTCTGAATTTGCTCATTGCTATTTTCATGTTTTTGTGCATTACTTGTTGCCTTCATCAATAAACGAACAGGTTACTCATCAGTTACTCAGTATTTGAGTAGTTTTTTGACAACATACTTTTTACTTTTACTCAAGTAACTATTTGGGTGACTACTCCTTACTTTTACTTGACTAATACATCTCTAAAGTAACAGTTCTCTTACTTGAGTACAATTTCTTGCTACTCTACCCACCTCAGCGTGTAAATATTATTGTGCCCGGTACTACATTACATATATACTTACAGCATGTGTATAAAACCTTGATGGCCTCCGAGGCGACTCCTATTGGCTCCAATGATGGCTTTTATAAGCATTGTGAATGACAAAAAGGCAAAATTCCCCAAAGAGTGCATTTCCCCTTTAAGAATGCCAACATGTTGCATGGGGGATGTATGTAGTTATATTTAAATCCTTCATATAATTATATATGACGTGCGTAATGTGTGGAGTCCCACAAACATCTTATGGGTGCACCCTTGGAACAATAACGACCCGTCATTCGTAAAAACCTGTAGCCATCCAACATAAATAAACAAACATAACCTTCTTGGTCAGAGCAAAAACCGTGTTGGAGAAACATGGCTGTGCATGGATCTCATGCTATAATCAGACAAATGCTGCCACAGAATTTGCTGGGGGAATGTTCAATCTTTTCCAGCATGTCACAGCGCAAAGCAAGCGGTTTCCTCCTCTGACTGCACTGGGTATGTGTGTAAGAATGTCCTCATTTAGACAGCAGCTTTGGAGGACAGATCCCCATTGAGGGTTTGGACTGTGGCAGACAGGGACACACCCTGCACTGTATGGCCCCGGTTACCCTGGTTCGAGGCCTTCAGCTCTGGACTCTGAGATACTCTTATGCACAAGCACACAAATAGACGAACAATGGTAAATTACAGTTGATGAGTATGTTTTATAGATGTAAATAGGCATCTATAATCAAATTAAACCCTATGTCCGTTTAAGATGAGATCTGTGAACTGGTGGCTGTGCAAAGTAAATGCAAAGATCAATTGGCAGTCGTCATTCATTGTAGCTGTAAGAAGTAAGAACGTGCTGATCTGCGAGAACAGATGAGGCTTCGCCATGTGACATCATATCCTGATTTAATAATCGGACTTCTGTTCCGAGGGTGCAGCACTTTGCCAACACTCCAGACAGGCGTGGTCGGCCAGCCGTTCCGCTTGGGCGAATGACCCAATCTGGTGGAGGTGACACGAATGGAGTCACTGAAACCACAGCATTTAAAAAAAAAAAAGGTTGCCTCCCAGTGGAATTTATTGACAGATGTGGTCAGAGTGTAGGAGTTCTAAGTCCAACCATGACATCACGTTCAGGGTGCAGTCCAAGAAGTGTGTGGGACGGTATAGAACCCACTAAGGCATGGCGGACTGACACGCAGTCAGTGACATCAGCGTTATTTCAGGGTTATTCATAGTTCAGAACTAAACAAATGGGACCTGTGAGTTATATTAACCAGGAGTGGCACAAAAAAAGCTAGCATCAAACGGTGAACCTTGTTCTGCCTTTTTAAGGTATTATCTCAAAAAAAGGAGAGAAGAGAACCAAAGTGAGAAATGAGCCTTCAAAGCAGAAAGACTTCAGGAGTGTTCCAGAACATTTATCAATACCTCTTGGTCAGGAGACCATATTCTAAAATCGCAAAAAGAGGACACATATATGCGTCTAGGTAATGATGCTTGAATTTGCTTTATAAATAATATGTTTATTTAAATAAAGCATTTTTTCTCCTCTGTTGACAGCAGTGTTGGCGCTAGGAATTTTCAAAATGGGGTCCCATGGACCCCATCAAGTCATAAAAATGGGGTCCCACAGTAAATGTTTGGGGTCCCACTTTTTTGTAAGCGTTTTGAAAACAAATGAAAAACGTATGCATTGTCCTGTTGTATCTCACAGTCTATATTGTGTTTTGGAAAAAGATTGTCATAAACGTTACTTAATTCATTAAAAGAAATAACATAAAAAGAAGACACATTTGTATGCATATGTAAATGTATTTCCTTTTAAACATTCATTCACTTTCTTCTTTCCTTTATGGATCTAAACTTTACCGCTGCTGGTACTTTTTTCCATGTTTTTATTTATAATTTGTAGGTGTATTTATTTCAGTAGAAACGTGTAAAAAGTGTTTTGCTTCGGTCATGAAATGATGATAATGGTGTGCCAGGTCATACATACATTTTATATTTAACGCTTTAAACTCTGGAGTCTACATCATCTTCAGATCTATTCCTCGTTTCAAAATGTATTACTTTTTTTATGTTGTTTTTTTGTTTGTTTTGTTTTCCGCCCTTTTTTGTTAAACAAAACTATGTTTTTTTTATGGAAAACACAAAAAATATGCAAAAGCTTCCCCCAAAAATATTTTTCAAAGTGGAATATTTGATCGGGGTAGCACGGGGTGTATATTGTAGCATCCCGGAAGAGTCAATGTTGCAAGGAGTTCTGGGTATATGTTCAGTTGTGTTTATGCTGTGTTACGGTGCAGATGTTCTTCCAAAATGTGTTTGTCGTTCTTGTTTGGTGTGGGTTCACAGTGTGGTGCATATTTGTAACAGTGTTAAAGTTGTTTTTACGGCCACCCTTAGTGTGACCTGTATGGCTGTTGGCCAAGTATGCCTTGATTGACGATCTATCTACTACCTCGCTCTCCCGCTCTCTGTCTCTGCTTCTCCCTCACGAATGTTGCTGCGTGCACACAACTTCACATTTGTTTTGTATTTAACCCCCAATAACCCTGTACGTACATTGAAAATACGCGCAACTTTGACAAAAAACGCTGGACATTTGAGGTATTTAAGAAACCCTGCCCGGACACGCCGGACAGTCCCGCAAAAGGGGACATGTCCGGGGAAAAGAGGATGTATGGTCAGTCTAACTTATTTCCAAGAATGGTACTTGAAATGTCACCTCACAATCGTAAGGAAAGGTTTTGTGACGACAACAGTTTGACTCGGGATGTAACGATATAAACATTTCACCATTATCGTGACCAAAATTGTTAGAAGTGCTCAAAAACTACTTAGACACACACTGAAATCAAATCAACTGACTAAGTTATCTCTTAAACAACAAAATTAAATAGACACTGTTAGAAAACCCACTATTTTGCACGTTTTGTGTGTCTTATGCTTCACTGAGAGTGTTTTGGTCACCTATTGAACGTTGCAAGTGCTAGCACTTTGATAAAGAAGTGAAAAACACTACAGACTTCAAGAAAAAAAAAACACATCAAAGTACATACAGTGGGGCAAAAAAGTATTTAGTCAGCCACCGATTGTGCAAGTTTTCCCACTTAAAATGATGAAAGAGGTCTGTAATTTTCATCATAGGTACACTTCAACTGTGAGAGACAGAATGTGGAAAAAATACAGGAATTCACATTGTAGGAATTTTAAAGAATTTATTTGTAAATTATGGCGGAAACCATTCAAAGCTCTCACTGATGGAAGGAGGTTTTGGCTCAAAATCTCACGATGCATGGCCACCATTCATTCTTTCCTTAACACGGATCAATCGTCCTGTCCCCTTAGCAGAAAAACAGCCCCAAAGCATGATGTTTCCACCCCCATGCTTCACAGTAGGTGTGGTGTTCTTGGGATGCAACTCAGTATTCTTCTTCCTCCAAACACGACTAGTTGAGTTTATACCAAAATGGATACATGGATGATACAGCAGAGGATTGGGAGAATGTCATGTGGTCAGATGAAACCAAAATAAAACTTTTTGGTATAAACTGAACTCGTCGTGTTTGGAGGAAGAAGAATACTGAGTTGCATCCCAAGAACACCATACATACTGTGAAGCATGGGGGTGGAAACATCATGCTTTGGGGCTGTTTTTCTGCTAAGGGGACAGGACGATTGATCCGTGTTAAAGAAAAAATGAATGGGGCCATGTATCGTGAGATTTTGAGCCAAAACCTCCTTCCATCAGTGAGAGCTTTGAATGGTTGACCAAATACTTATTTTCCACCATAATTTACAAATAAATTCTTTAAAATTCCTACAATGTGAATTCCTGGATTTTTTTTTCACATTCTGCCTCTCACAGTTGAAGTGTACTTATGATGAAAATTACAGACCTCTGTCATCATTTTAAGTGGGAAAACTTGCACAATCGGTGGCTGACTAAATACTTTTTTGCCCCACTGTACGAGGTATTCACATTAGAAAATGAGTTGCAAAACTAACAACTGATCTCTCGAAAATTTGACTAAGCCATAGGTGTCAAACTCCTGGGAAGTATTTCATGCAGCCTGCGGGATCATTGAAAAATTGAACAAACTTCCGGCCTGCCTGGTTAATTCCAAAAAAGGAGCAACACTCTCATCATAATGCATATTTATACACCTTGGGTTTTGACGGTGGCATTTTTTTGGATGCAGTGCAATAACCATTCTAACCACATTAACGCCAAAAGTAGCAATCATTGAACAACTGTCCCACTTTTAAACCCTGTCTGTACAAAACAACACATTAAAAAGTGATAATTTTAATGACAACAAGGCATGCTGGGAAAACTTGCTCCGCAGGCGCATGCTCAGACTAGACAACTTTTCCGGCTTCTGCAGAAGATTCCTGGAAATTTCCCTTTATATAAAATGCCATAGCTTTTGTCCCAATAGTAAAAGGGTGACGAGGAGATGGTCGATCAACAAATAACACATAGCGTGCGAACAAGCTCCTCTCTCCCATACAATCACCAACATATACGGGATATAGATCTCTTAAAGCAGAAACTAATAAACAACAACGAATATTTTTAAAAGTGCACATTTCCTCCACGTCAGTGTTTAAAAACAAAGTCTATTGACACAAGTGGAGTTAAAAAAAAAAATCTGCCCACATAAAAGCACAATCACCAGCTGCCATGCACATTTTTCCCAAGCCAAAAAAAGCATCAATTAATCCTGGCTGGTCCTCGTTGTTAAGTTTGCTTTGAATTCCTGTGCTCTGTGTGATTGTCTTTGACACCCCTGATCTAAAACAACTAATGGCAAATGAAATCCCTCATTTGATAAAATTGAACTGAGTGAATGATCTAAGCTAACCACTTAACAAGCTTAACGAGAAAAAAAATGTGCTTATTTAAAAAGACCAGACGTAATGAAGTTCCAGATACGACTCTTTTATATCCCCCTGCTCATTCGTCGGGCCCTGCCGAGATAGCTCTGCTCGTCTCTTCTCCCATCCTTTGCCCCCATCTTCAGAGAGCCTAGAGAAAGAACTGTTGTGATGCTGATAATAATTTATTTATACTGTATTTGTCTTTTGGACAAAGGTTATTCTCCATATGTTTTTTTTTGTGATTGATGCTGTATTACTGCCTCTCCCAAAGGTTAAAGGCCTACTGAAACCCACTACTACTGACCACGCAGTCTGATAGTTTATATATCAATGATGAAATATTAACATTGCAACACATGCCAATACGGCCTTTTTAGTTTACTAAATTACAATTTTAAATTTCCCGCGAAGTTTCTTGTTGAAAACGTCACGGAATAATGACGCGTGTTTGTGACGTCTCGGGTTGTAGCGGACATATTAGCCCAGCACCAAACACGGCTAAAAGTAGTTTCTTTTCATCGCATAATTACACAGTAATTTGGACATCTGTGTTGCTGAATCTTCTGCAATTTGTTCAATTAATAATGGAGACTATAAAGAATAATGCTGTTGGTGGAAAACGGTGGATTGCAGCTGCCTTTTGCGCCGAAACACAGCCGGTGTTTCTTTGTTTGTTGTGAAGCTTTAACACAGAGCGGTCAAGCGAACATGTTTCACTACGTCAACCAGCAAGTTTTTGGATGGGAAAATTGTGATATTAAGTCGGCTCTTACCGGAGACTTCAGTGGATTATACCTCCTCCTACAGCAGCTCAAAAAGGCAGCTGTGATCTTGGCTCCTCGGCTTCTCTCAGAGACACTGGCATTCACCGCCTCCATCCGACTTTCAGATATGACTTTACAATTTCACTAAAACACTATTAAAACAATAAGCAGATAAGGGATCTTCCAGAATTATCCTAGTAGATGTGTCTAATTACATCTGAAACGGTACCACTGCCGCCGCCTGGAGCCGCCGCCTTTTCTTTTTCTTTTTGTGCTTCACTCTAACTTTCCTCATCCACAAATCTTTCATTCTCGCTCAAATTAATGGGGAAATTGTCGCTTTCTGGGTCCAAATAGCTCTTACTGCTGGAGGTTATGATTCTAAACAATGTGAGGATGTGAGGAGCCCTACAACCCGTGACGTCAAGCGCACATCGTCTGCTACTTCCGGTAAAGGCAAGGCTTTTTTATTTTAGCGACCAAAAGTTGCGAACTTTATCGTCAATGTTCTCTACTAAATCTCTTCAGCAAAAATATGGCAATATCGCGAAATGATCAAGTATGACACATAGAATGGACCTGCTAACCCCGTTTGAATAAGACAATCTAATTTCAGTAGGCCTTTAAACCAAAACATTAATGTTAACAATCAGCTGGAGTCTGTATTTTGCACATCCTTTTCTCCCCAAACCCTCCTCTCGCTTCTCACATTCCTAAGGTGGATATACAGATCTGGAAGCTTCTTTGCCTCTCTCTCGCCCTCTTTTTGTTCCTCACTCTAAAGTGATGTTATTTGAGGCCTCGAATAAATAATTAAAATACCATAGCTCTCTCTGCACATTTCTTATTGAACAGAAGAAATTCCAAAACATCGATTACTAAAATAATCGATAGCTGCAGCTCTAATGGATACCGTTGCTACCCAGTCAGCGAGTGCGGCTTAATAGCGTCTGCCTATAAGCCACCTGTAGGAAAATGACACGCATCAACCAAAAACTATAATTGTTCTCTATAAAATATGTTTGTTTTATTACTTTTTGGTGTCTGGAACAGATAAATTGGATTTATTTAAGGGGAACTGCACTTTTTTGGAATTGCGCCTCCCGTTCACAATCATTATGTGAGGCAAGAAGACAAAACTTTTTTAATTTTTTTTCATTCTAACATGTAAAAAATTACTCTTTCTAGGTGGCTAGCAATACAGCTAATGGGAGCAATCAATTTGACCTCTAAATCACTTCAATCAATCAATCAATGTTTATTTATATAGCCCCAAATCACAAATGTCTCAAAGGACTGCACAAATCATTACGACTACAACATCCTCGGAAGAACCCACAAAAGGGCAAGGAAAACTCACACCCAGTGGGCAGGGAGAATTCACATTCAGTGGGACGCCAGCGACAATGCTGACTATGAGAAACCTTGGAGAGGACCTCAGATGTGGGCAACCCCCCCCCTCTAGGGGACCGAAAGCAATGGATGTCGAGCGGGTCCAACATGATACTGTGAAAGTTCAATCCATAGTGGCTCCAAGACAGCAGCGAGAGTCCCGTCCACAGGAAACCATCTGAAGCGGATCAGCAGCGTAGAGATGTCCCCAACCGATACAGGCGAGCGGTCCATCCTGGGTCCCGACGAGCGGTCCATCCTGGGTCTCGACTCTGGACAGTCAGTACTTCATCACTTTAAAAATGCATTCAAAAACCGTCAACAATACTTCATTTACGTTCTGTAACCTGTGTAATTACCAACCATTGTTATTGTAAGAGCAAACACTGAGGAACTCTTTTTCTATCATAGTAACACATCAGCATCCTTCGGTATTAGCCATAGAAGCTAACTACGGAACGAGATAAGCTAGCTTGTACGTCAGCACAAAACGCGTTTGATTTTGTAATGCACAACACTGCGATACGACACTGAAAAACATGAACAATTATATTACAGTATCTGTAAAGTATTATTTCATGTTTTGTTTGTATACAGCTAGCCAGACATCGTATGTACTGTAGTTGTAATACCACACATGATGTGCTGAGTGTATCATGATCAATATTTAAAATGTTACAGTTGTGCGTTTGGTCCAGCTGTCTGGGGAAATTTTTTTCCGGTTAATTTGGATAAGCACTCATTTTATGCCGAAATAACTTGGCTTCAAATTCCACATTTACAGTTTTGAGTCAAGCTGACCTCATTCTCTCGGCTTCCGGTCTGCTCCGCCGTTTCACCTTTCCTTCGTACTGGCTTCTAAAAGCAGCAGTTCAACCTCCATATATTCAGCTTCAAAAATATAAGCACGTGAATCCTCATTTTACCAAAAATAGTCGTATTTGTTGTCTGTTACCAAGTCTGCCGTGATTAGAAAACACGCTTGCATTAGTTGCCGGAAGTAGAAACACATTTGTTGCCAGAAGTCGGAAGTGCGCTGCTATGGATACGGATATAAATGCGTGAACAAAATCGGTCCTGACGATGATTAAAATGACCAAAACATGGTAAATATTGATCATATTACATATTGTTATGAATCTGTCTGTTACTACATTATATATATATATACTTGCAGTGGGTAAAATGTACATATTACAAATTGTTATGAAGGTGTCTGTTACTACATTATATATACACTTGCAGTGTGTTTATAAAACATATTACATATTGTTATGATGGTGTCTGTTACTACATTATATATACACTTGCAGTGTGTATATACAACATATTACATATTGTTATGATGGTGTCTCTTACTACATTATATATACACTTGCAGTGTGTATATAAAACATATTACATATTGGTATGAAGGTGTCTGTCACTAAATTATATATATACTTGCAGAGTGTATATAAACCATATCAAATATTGTTATGAAGGTGTCTGTTACAAAACTATATATAGACTTGCAGTGTGTATATAAAATATATTACATATTGTTATGAATATGTCCGTTACTATATTATATATATACTTGCAGTGGGTATGATGTACATATTACATAATGTTATGAAGGTGTCTGTTAGTACATTTTATATATATATATATATATATATATATACACTTGCAGTGTGTATATAAAACATATTAAATATTGTTATGAAGGTGTCTGTTACTACATTATATTTATACTTGCAGTGTGTATCTAAAACATATTACATATTGTTATGAAGGGGTCTGTTACTACATTATATATATATACTTGCAAGGGGTATGATGTACATATTACATTTTGTTTGAAGGGGTCTGTTACTACATTATATGTATACTTGCAATGTGTATATAAAACATATTACAGATTGTTATGAAGGTGTCTGTTACTACATTATATATATACACTTGCAGTGGGTATGGTGTACATATTACATTTTTTTTGAAGGGGTCTGTTACTACATTATATGTATACTTGCAATGTGTATATAAAACATATTACAGATTGTTATGAAGGTGTCTGTTACTACATTATATATATACTTGCAGTGGGTATGGTGTACATATTACATATTGTTATGAAGGTGTCTGTTACTACATTATATATATACTTGCAGTGGGTATGATGTACATATTACATACTGTTATGGTGTCTGTTAGTACATTATACATACACTTGCAGTGTGTATATAAAATATATTACATATTGTTATGAAAGTGTCTGTTACTACATTATATATACACTTGCAGTGGGTATATAAAATATATAACATGTTATGAAGGTGTCTGTTACTACATTACATGTATATACACTTGAAATGGGTATGATGTATTGTACATATTACTTAGTTATGAATGTGTCTGTTACTACATTATATATGTATACTTGCAATGTGTATATTGTACATATTACATATTGTTATGAAGGTGTCTATTACTCCATTATATATACACTTGCAGTGTGTATACAAAACATATTACATATTGTTATGAAGGTCTCTGTTACTTCCTTATATATATACTTGCAGTGGGTATGCTGTACGTATTACATAATGTTATAAAGATGTCTGTTACTCCATTATACATACACTTGCAGTGTGTATATAAAACATATTACATATTGTTATGAACATGTCTGTTAGTACATTATTTAGATATATGCTTAGAGTGTGTATATAAAACACTGAGGCTTTGAAGGCTACGACGCTGAGTCCCAATATTCGCATCTTTCAACAGTTTTTTACCATCTTTAAAATCCTAAAAAAAAAGTGTGTTCTTGTCTCTGATAATAATTGTGAATGACAGGCAAAATTCCCCATAAAGTGCAGTTGCCCTTCCAGGGACAGCTTGACCTTTTGTAAGGTATTACTAACAGTAAAAGCGAGGTACCAACGTATTATTTGTTATTTCTTCTTTCTAACCAGTGATCAGCATCTGGAAATGTTGAACGTCAGATGTCCCGCTGCAATCAATAAGAGCAGATCACGAATAACTTCCGTTTCTCGCTGCAGTAACGGGCATTAGGATGACGTCTATTGGACCGTAAGCACTTGTAGATGGTGGGAACAAAAAGGCTGCACTCAGCGTGATGACGACAGCGTCGTGTTTCCAGCAGCAACCTGCAGCTGCTTCTGTGCAGCGGCAACACGCAGGCACGAGCCGATGGCAGCGCCTAAGAGGATCGCTGGTTACGTAATGGTCTTAGCTGCCGACCGTGGCCTCCCTTCACTTAACTGCTTTGACCGAGATGAGATTGTTCCCGACAACACGCCTTGAAGACCACACATGCTTCACTCCGCCACACGGTTGCGCTTTCACGCGGTGATTTGAATCACTCTTGCGTTACTGTGCGTGTTATTGTGGGGGATTACTGAGAGTATGTTGCCGCAGCTCGACTCACGTGAGGGGAGGCTCAGGGAGGCCGTTTTGATTGGACGCCAGCACATGCTCGGGATTTATCGGCAGGTGAATTAAACGGAGCCAACAGCTGACTCAAGGAGTGCTGTCTCGGCCTGAGAGCTGAGTCATTCATCTCCGGAGTAGAAAGACAGCAGCCGTTCATTGCGTCGGCAATCGCAGCCTCCAGTTGTCACCTGACCTCCCACTGCAAGACACCTCAGTGGAGCCCAGCGCTGGATCGAGCGGGGGAACACGGTTATTTTGGTGCCGTGACCCGATGAGTGTAAAGTTTAGGGAGGGGTGATTGTAACAGACGTCGGTTAGTCTGGCTGTGCGGTAGTTTTTAAACATTTGTTTATTGGATTTTCGACAAATACAGCCCAGGAATACAAAACCCAAAACCAGTGAAGTTGGCACGTTGTGTAAATGGTAAACAAAAACATAATACAATGATTTGCAAATCCTTTTGAACTTATATTCAATTGAATAGACTCCAAAGACAAGATACTTAACCTTCGAACTGGTAAACGTTGTTATTTTTTGCAAATACTAGCTCATTTAGAATTTGATGCCTCCAAAATGCTTAAAAAAAGCTGGCACAAGTGGCAAAAAACACTGAGAAAGTTGAGGAATGCTCATCCAACACTTATTTGGAACATCCCATAGGTCAGGGGTCGGGAACCTTTTTGGCTGAGAGAGCCATACAAGCCAAATATTTTAAAAAGTACTTCCGTGAGAGCCATATAATATTTTTTTTAAGACTGAATACAACTAAATGCGTGCATTTTTAAGTAAGACCAACATTTTTAGAGTATAACAAGTCTCTTATCCTTTTTAATAACATTGTTAGTCTGAAGCTAACCAACAATAAATAAAATACTTCTTACCATTAACGTGACTTCTTGAACAGGTGCGGTAGAAACCGGATGGATGGATTAAAATGCATGAGAATGTTTTGTATTTTGAACATTATTTTTGACACTGTGATTACTAGCGGAATTAATTATTAATTATTGTGTTAAGCAATGTCAGCTAAGATTTATCTGAGAGCCAGATGCAGTCATCAAAAGAGCCACATCTGGCTCTAGAGCCATAGGTTCCCTACCCCTGCCATAGGTGAACAGGCTAATTGGGAACAGGTGGGTGCCATGATTGGATACAAAAGCAGCTTCCATGAAATGCTCAGTCATTCACAGACAAGGATGGGGCGAGGGTCACCACTTTGTGAACACATGCATGAAGAATTTTTCCAACAGTTTAAGAACAACATTTCTCAACGAGATATTGCAAGGAATTTAGGGATTTCACCAGCTACAGTCCGTAATATCATCAAAAGGTTCAGGGAATCTGGAGAAGCGGCAATGCCTGTGCATCAAAAATCAACACCAGCGTGTAAAGGATATCACCACATGGGCCCAGGAACACTTCAGAAAACCACTGTCAGTAACTACAGGTGGTCGCTACATCTGTAAATGCATGTTAAAACTCTACTATGCAAAGCCAAAGCCATTTAACAACAACACCCAGAAACGCCGCCAACTGAGCCCAGGCTCATCTAAGATGGACTGATGCAAAGTGGAAACATGTTCTGTGGTCTGACGAGTCCACATTTCAGATTGTTTTTGGAAACTGTGGACGTCGTGTTCTTCGGACTAAAGGGGGAAAAAAAACATCCGGACTGTTACAATACGCTAAGTTCAAAACCCAGATTTTTGATGGTGTGGGTGTGTAAGCATGGGTAACTTACATATCTGTGAAGGCACCAATAATGCTGAAAGGTACATATAGGCGGAGGGGGCTCGGGTGTGGCAGGGAGGCGCTACAGCGTTCCCATTTAGCACAATGAGTAGTAAATGCTACCAAGTTATTTCTTAAGAGAAGATGACAGAGGGGCTACCCCGAATAGTCTGCTCAGAGCAGGGGTCTCAAACTTGCGGCCCGCCAGCCAATTGTGGCCCGCGAGACAATATCTTGCGGCTCACACCTTGATGTGAAAATTGAATGCTGGTGTGGCCCGCGAGTTTTATATGAATGGCGCTTTACAGCGTCATACTCGTGTACCCTCGATTATTCCTGGACACTCCCAATTTTCAGTTCCCCTCTAGGGGTAATCATTCTCCCGAATTTGACCCAATCATCAATATTTAGGGGGCTTCGTGGAACTACTGCCATCAGCGTCCTCTAAAACCTGTACAAAAAGCGTGGCGGCCCAGCCACATGTTGTATTTGGCTTCTGTAAACCCAGTGAGCGACTGCAAGACATAGTCGATCAACAGCCACACAGGTCACACTGAGAGTGGCCATATAAACAACTTAAACACTGTTACAAATATGCACCACACTGTGAACCCACACCAAACAAAAATGACAAACACATTTTGGGAGAACATCTGCACCGTAACACAACATAAACACAACAGAACAAATACCCAGAATCCCATGCAGCCCTAACTCTTCCGGGTTACAATATACACCCCTGCCGCCCCCTACCCGGCCCCCTATTGTAGCCGGAAGAGATAGGGCTGCATTGGATTCTGGGTATTTGTTCTGTTGTGTTTATGTTGTGTTACGGTGCAGATGTGCTCCCAAAATGTGTTTGTCAATCTTGTTTGGTGTGGGTTCCCAGTGTGGCGCATATTAGTAACAGTAATAAAGTTGTTTATACGGCCACCCTCAGTGTGACCTGTATGTCTGTTGACCACGTATGTGACTTGCAGTCACTTCCGTGGGCCTTTAGAAGCCTCATACAATATGTGACTGGGCCGGCACACTGTTTGGACGGTGGAAAAGCGGACGAGACGCAGGTTGTAGAGGACGATAAAGGCAGTGCCATTACGGCACACCCTTAATATTTTTGTACGGGTGAAATCCGGTAGGGTTATTTCCCCGGGAGATTGCCGGAAGGGGCACTGATATTCGGGTGTTTTCCGGAAAGATCGCGAGATTGGCAAGTATGTCGCACGGGCGGGAAAGCCATTCAAAGAAGGTGAATTCATTAAAAAGTGCAAGTTAGATTTTTTTAGGAAATCTTTTCTTGAGTCCCAGCCTCACCCAGTTTCTGCATCCAGTTGCCCCCAGGTAAACTGAGTTTGAGATCCCTGGCTTAGAGGATTTGGTTCGATCTTTTCGCCAATTATTAAAGATAAAGTATTAAACATTCAAGTCCAATAACTGCACAGGGATGGACAAAGCCAAAACAATGAATTAAAAGTTACCTGGAGACAGTTTACACCAATCACAAAATACCGATATTTTGTCATTCATCATAGCTAGCTGGACCTTGGTATAATAGGTAAAAAAGTATGAAAAAGGCTTTATCTAGCACAAATAGAAGACTTATAAACTCCACTTAAACTCTCTGCCCAGCTATCCTCAGATATTGTCACTCCTAAGTCACACTCTCAGACTTAAGTGAATTAAGAGATTCGAGGCGTAAACGAACAATGTGATTGTAGATATGTGGAATTGATCCTTTTAAATTCAGTAGTGGTGTCAAAAAAGCGTCTAAAACCGTGTCAGTCGGTAAGTTTGGAAACCTGGGAAAAGAATTACGAACAAAACTGCGGATCTGTAGATTTCCTAAATGATTTTCCTAATCTGTGTTGATTACGAGTGAAAATGTATCACAAAGTTGCTGGAAAGACGCAAAAATGTTGTCAATGTATAAATCTTCAAATGCTGTTGACCATTTTAATAAGGCACTTATTAATAATTTATCTTGAGAGCTTTTAATATTTTAGCTCAGGGGTGTCTAAACTTTTCCCACCAAGGTCTGCATACTGAAAAGTCAAAGTGTGCAGTGGCTAAAAAACAGATAATTTATATATTTTAAAGACAAAACTTTATATACGTTTCGTGTTATAGTTGACTATATTATTACTAATTAAAAAATGTCAGCTTTTTCTGATAACATTTGGATTTTTTGCTCTTCTTTTCTTAACTTTTCACCGTTCACTGTTTTTCTGACAACAAAACTCTATCTTGCACCCATCCATGTTCTTCCTCTTATCCGAAGTCGGGTCACGGGGGCAGCAGCCTAAGCAGACAAACCCAGACTTCCCTCTCCCCAGCTACTTTGCCCAGCTCTTCCCGGAGGGATCCCGAGGCATTGCAAAGCCAGTTGGGAGACTATGTCTTGGTTTTTCGACGTGCCATAAACACCTCACCAGGTAGGTGAAAACGATATATATAAAATTGGATCCGCGGGCCGCAAATGGCCCCTGGGCCACAACTCGGACACCCCTGTCTTAAGGTGTCATGAAGTGTGGTTTACCAAAGTACATCAGGTGGCCAACCGATGATGACTGCGGACATCAAAGCCAGCACATGTCTTCACACCATTCCTCACACCTCACCTTGTTGCAGTAGAGCATCCAGACTTCGTACAGTCTCTCACTGGATGCCATCGTGCCCGGCGACTGGCTACCTTGGGCTGCAGGCTCCACAGAGGTCACTTTCCTGGGAGCTTCATAGTCAAGCAAGTCAACACCTCAACCCTGGGTTGCTGGGTATCAGCATCGTGAGCGTCCCCCGCCCCGTTGGCGAAAAATATCCCACAAAAACAGCCAGATGTCAAAAGAAAAAAATGTATTCCAAAGGCTCCGATGGTTTCTGGGTATTTAAAATCCTTCAGACGGCGTATTGTTGACACTGTCAAGACAGAAGCACAGGATTATAATAGCTAGATTAAAAGTTGTGTACTTGATGCATTTTGAGCTGTTTGTTATTTTTTATCCCAAAAAAATAAAGTATTCCAAAGGCTTCAATAGCTTCTGGATATTTAAAATCTCTCAGTCGGAATATTGTTGACACTTTCAAGACAGAAGCACATGATTATAGCCACCTTAAAAGTTATACACTCGATGAACTTTGAGCTATTGGCCACTATATAACCCACAGTGAAAAATGTATTCCAAAGGCTCCAATGTGTTCTGGGTATTTAAAATTATTTAGCCGGCATATTATTGACACTGTCGAAGACAGAAGAACACGATTACGGTTGCATTAAAAGTTGTACACTCGATGCATTTTGAGCTGTTCGTTACTGTATATCAAGCATGTTGTTTCAACGTTGTATTTGTGTTGTAGAATATCGGTTGGGAAATTACCACATTTCAATGATCAAATCAACGTCAGAACCCAACATTGAATAATCGTCGTCAAAAAGCATGTTGTTTCAACGTTGTATTTGTGTTGTAGAATATTGGTTGGGAAATTACCAAATTTCATTGGTAAAATCAACGTCACAAGGTGATATTGATTCAACGTCGTCAAAAAGCACATTGTTTCAACGTTATATTTGTGTTGTAGAAGTTTGGTTGGGAAATCACCACAATTTGATGCATTTTGAGCTGTTTGTTATGGTATATCAAGCATGTTGTTTCAACGTGGTAGTTGTGTTATAGCATATTGGTTGGGAAATTACCAAATTTCAATGGTCGAATCAACGTCACAACCTGACATTGATTAATCGTCGTCAAAAAGCATGTTGTTTCAACGTTGTATTTGTGTTGTAGAATATTGGTTGGGAAATCACCAAAATGTTATGCATTTTGAGCTGTTTGTTATTGTATATCAAGCATGTTGTTTCAACGTTGTAGTTCTGTTGTAGAATATTGTTTGGGATATCACCAAATTTCATTGGTAAAATCAACGTCGTCAAAAAGCACGTTGTTTCAACGTTGTATTTGTGTTGTAGAATATTGATTGGGAAACGACCAAAATTTGATGCGTTTTGAGCTGTTTGTTATTGTATATCAAGCATGTTGTTTCAACGTTGTATTTGTGTTGTAGAATATTAGTTGGGAAATGACCGCATTTAAATGGTCAAATCGTCGTCACAATCTGACATTGATTCAACGTCATAGAAAACCACGTTGTTTCAACGTTGTATTTGTGTTGTAAAATATTGTTTGGGAAATCACCAAAATGTTATGCATTTTGAGCTGTTTGTTACGGTACATCAAGCTTCTTGTTTCAACGTTGTAGTTGTGTTATAGCATATTGGTTGGGAAATTACCAAATTCCAACGGTCAAATCAACGTCACAACGTGACATTGATTCAACATCATCAACAAGGTAAACAAGTGGAAAAACTTTTTAGGGAGTTACCATTTAGTGGTCAATTGTATGGAATATGTACTGAACTGTGCAATCTACTAATAAAAGTTTCAATCAATCAAAATCAATCCAGTTTTAACGTTGTATTAGTGTTGTAGAATATTGGTTGGGAAATAACCAAAACTGTATGAATTTTGAGCTGTTTGTTATTGTGTATGAAACATGTTGCAATATTGTAGTTGTGATGTAGCATATTGGTTGGGAAATTACCAAATTTCAATGGTCAAAACAACGTCACAACCTGACATTGAATCAATGTCGTCAAAAAGCACGTTGTTTCAACGTTGTATTTGTGTTGTAGAATATTGTTTGGGAGATCACCAAAATTTTATGCATTTTGAGCTGTTTGTTATTGTATATCAAGCATGTTGTTTCAACGTTGTAGTTGTGTTATAGCATATGGGTTGGGATATTACCAAATTCCAACGGTCAAATCAACGTCACAACCAGACATTGATTCAATGTCGTCAACAAGCACGTTGATTCAACGTTGTATTTGTGTTGTAGAATATTGGTTGGGAAATCACCAAAATTGTATGCATTTTGAGCTGTTTGTTATTGTATATCAAGCATGTTGTTTCAACGTTGTAGTTGTGTTATAGCATATTGGTTGGGAAATTACCAAATTTCAATGGTCAAATCAACGTCACAACCTGACATTGATTCAACATCATCAACAAGGTAAACAAGTGGAAAAACTTTTTAGGGAGTTACCATTTAGTGGTCAATTGTATGGAATATGTACTGAACTGTGCAATCTACTAATAAACGTTTCAATCAATCAAAATCAATCCAGTTTCAACGTTGTATTAGTGTTGTAGAATATTGTTTGGGAGATCACCAACATTTTATGCATTTTGAGCTGTTTGTTATTGTATATCAAGCATGTTTTTTCAACGTTGTAGTTGTGTTATAGCATATGGGCTGGGAAATTACCAAATTTCAATGGTCAAAACAACGTCACAACCTGACATTGAATCAATGTCGTCAAAAAGCACGTTGTTTCAACGTTGTATTTGTGTTGTAGAATATTGTTTGGGAGATCACCAAAATGTTATGCATTTTGAGCTGTTTGCTATTGTATATCAAGCATGTTGTATCAACGTTGTAGTTGTGTTGTACCATATTGGTTGGGAAATTACCAAATTTCAATGGTCTAATCAACGTCACAACCTGACATTGAATAAAAGTAATCAAAAAGCATGTTGTTTTTACGTTGTATTTGTGTTGTAGAATATTGGTTGGGAAACGACCAACATTTATATTTAACATTTTAAAAGCCAGCATCTGTGATGGTATGAGGGTGTATTAGTGCCCAAGGCATAGGTAACTTACACATGGGGCTGCATAGCTCGGTTGGTAGAGTGGCCGTGCCAGCAACTTGAGGGTTGCAGGTTCGATTCCCGCTTCTGCCATCCTAGTCACTGCCATTGTGTCCTTGGGCAAGACATTTTACCCACCTGCTCCCAGTGCCACCCACACTGGTTTAAAATGTAACTTAGATATTGGGTTTCACTATGTAAAGCGCTTTGAGTCACTAGAGAAAAGCGCTATATAAATACAATTCACTTCACTTCATCTGTGAAGGCACCATTAATGCTGAATGGTACATACAGGTTTTGGAGCAACATATGTTGTCATCCAAGCAACGTTATCATGGACGCCCCTGCTTATTTCAGCAAGACAATGCCAAGCCACATGTTACAACAGCGTGGCTTTGTAGTAAAAGAGTGTGGGTACTTTCCTGGCCCGCCTGGAGTCCAGACCTTTCTCCCATCAAAAATGTGTGGCGCATTATCAAGCGTAAAATACAACAACAAGACCCTGGACTGTTGAACAACTTAAGCTGCAAGAATGGTAGAGAATTCGACTTTCAAAGCTTCAACAATTAGTTTCCTCAGTTCCCAAACGTTTATTGAGTGTTGTTAAAAGAAAAGGTGATGTAACACAGTGGTGAACATGCCCTTTCCCAACTACTTTGGCACGTGTTTCAGCCATAAAATTATAAGTCAATTATTATTTGCAAAAAAAAAAAAAGTTTATGAGTTTGAACATCAAATATCTGGCCTTTGTTGTGCAAAAAATTGATTATGGGTTGAAAAGGATTTGCAAATCATTGTATTCCGTTTATATTTACATCCAACACAATTTCCCAACTCATATGGAAACGGGGTTTGTATATCAAACACGTTGTTACAATGTTGTAGTTATGTTGTATCGTATTGGTTGGGAAATTACCAAATTTCAATGGTCTAATCCAGAGGTTCTCAACATTTTTTCAGTGATGTACGCCCTGTGAAAATGTTTTTAATTCAAGTACCCCCTAATCAGAGCAAAGCATTTTTGGTTGAAAAAAAAAAAGAAATTAAGAAGAAAATTACAGCACTATGTCATCAGTTTCCGATTTATTAAATTGTATAATATTGCAAAATATTGCAATATTATACAATTTTTCTTGTCCTATTTGGGAAAAGAGATATAAAAATAACTAAAAACTTGTTGAAAAATAAACAAGTGATTCAATTATAAATAGAGTTTCACACATAGAAGTAATCATCAACTTAAAGTGCCCTCTTTGGGGATTGTAATAGAGATCCATCTGGATTTAATGAACTTAATTCCAAACATTTCTTCACAAAAAAAGAAATCTTTAAAATCAATATTTATGGAACATGTCCACAAAAAATCTAGCTGTCAACACTGAATATTGCATTGTTGCATTTCTTTTCACAGTTTATGATCTTACATTCATATTTTGTTGAAGTATTGTTCGATAAATATATTTATAAAGGATTTTTGAATTGTTACTATTTTTAGAATAAAAAATAAATAAATCTCACGTACCCCTTGGCATACCTTCAAGTACCCCCATTTGAGAACCACTGGTCTAATCAACGTCACAACCTGAGATTGAATAAACATCGTCAAAAAGCATGTTTTTTCAACGTTGTATTTTTGTTGTCGAATATTAGTTGGGGATTAACCAATAATCGATGCTTTTGGAGCTGTTTGTTATTGTGTATCCCAAATAAACCCATCCATCCATCCATCCATCCATTTTCTACCGCTTATTCCCTTTCGGGGTCGCGGGGGGCGCTGGCGCCTATCTCAGCTACAAACGGGCGGAAGGCGGGGTACACCCTGGACAAGTCGCCACCTCATCGCAGGGCCAACACAGATAGACAGACAACATTCAATCAATCAATTTTTACTTATATAGCCCTAAATCACTAGTGTCTCAAAGGGCTGCACAAACCACTACGACATCCTCGGTAGGCCCACATAAGGGCAAGGAAAAATTCACACCCAGTGGGACGTCGGTGACAATGATGACTATGAGAACCTTGGAGAGGAGGAAAGCAATGGATGTCTAGCGGGTCTAACATTCACACTCACATTTACACCCATCCATCCATTTTCTACCGCTTATTCCCTTTTGGGGTCGCGGGGGGCGCTGGCGCCTATCTCAGCTACAATCGGGCGGAAGGCGGGGTACACCCTGGACAAGTCGCCACCTCTTCGCAGGCCCAACACAGATAGACAGACAACATTCACACTCACATTTACACAGTAGGGCCAATTTAGTGTTGCCAATCAACCTATCCCCAGGTGCATGTCTTTGGAAGTGGGAGGAACCCGGAGTACCCGGAGGGAACCCACGCATTCACGGGGAGAACATGCAAACTCCACACAGAAAGATCCTCAGCCTGGAATTGAACCCAGGACTGCAGGACCTTCGTATTGTGAGGCAGACGCACTAACCCCTCTCCCACCGTGAAGCCCCCCAAATAAATCATGTATTCCAAAGTGTTCTGGGTGTTTAAAATCCCTCAGTCGGAATATTGTTGGGACTTTCAAGACAGAAGCACATGATTGTATTTACCTTAAAAGTTGTACACTGGATGCACTTTGAGCTGTTGGCCACTATAAATCCCACGGAGAAAAATGTATTCAAAAGGCTCCAATGTGTTCTGGGTATTTAAAATTCTTCAGCCGGCATATTGTTGACACTGTCAAGACAGAGGAACAGGATTATAATAGTTACATGAAAAGTTGTTGGCCGCATATCCCCGCACAAAACAGACAGAGTTCAACACAAACACAAGAGTCTCTCCCGGGCTGTAAAAGTAAGCCTCACCTGTGAAGTGACGCCTTCCGGCTTTAGACGACCTTACCTGGCCGAGCTAGCCCTCCAGCTAGCTGTCAAAATACATATTTCTATTTTCCAGACTCCCTTTCTCCTCCGACTCATGTGACAGAAGCAGCCCGTCTTCCCCACAACCCAAGCTGTATTTATGTCACGGCGTGAAAGGGACGTACCTGCTGGTGTGGGCTGTGTCGACTACTCACCTGGTCGGAGCCCGAAGCCCGATGTCTTCAGCGGGGTAGAGAGCCGTCAAGCTGGACAAAACAAGGCGCTGCACGCACGCTCGATGACGTGTGGGGTTCTTTCAAAATAAGATGATTGACGTCCAAGACATCGAAGATTCGGCTTTCATCACCAGCATTGCAAGATTTAGCGTAATTTAAACATTTTTTAAGATTTCTTAAACGGATATCATTAAAATAGTACTGATATTCAAACTAATAGAGGTATTTATCGTGGAGCATCTTCGCGAGTATGCTTTTTTAATTTGATGGCAAACCGGAAATATAGTTAACACGCTCTCAAGAGCTAGGAAAATGGACGCGTTCATGCCAAATGTGTGGTGTCAAAGAGGTGCAGTTGTTTTTTTTTCTGTGTCTTTTTTCTTTTAGCAAGAGAGAAGTCTTCGGACTGAATATATATATATATTTTTAGTGTGTATAGGACACTTGAATAGTCACGACAGTTTTTCCTGCTTTACGGTGCCGATGTGGCCATACGTCGTTGCAGGGGGCTGGGTTTGTTGTTTTTCTTGTTGCTGTACTGCCATCTGGTGTAAAAATTGTTTAACTACAAACAGAATATATATACCCGTATGTATATATATATATATATATAGTGTGTGAATGTGAGTGTGAATGTTGTCTGTCTATCTGTGTTGGCCCTGCGATGAGGTGGCGACTTGTCCAGGGTGTAGCCCGCCTTCCGCCCGATTGTAGCTGAGATAGGCGCCAGCGCCCCCCGCGACCCCAAAAGGGAATAAGCGGTAGAAAATGGATGGATGGATGGATATATATATATATATATATATATATATATATATATATATATATATATATATATATATATATATATATATATATATATATATATTATTATATATTATTATATATTTTATATAATAATATATTATTATATATTATTATTTTTTTTTGTTTGTTTGTTTGTTTTTAGATTTTTTTAAATAGTTTTTATTTCCTTTTATAAGTCGCAAACAATTCGAAACATTTTAGGAATCATACACAAATTTTGATCTGAAAATGATTGGCAAAATATATCCATCCATCCATTTACTACCGCTTAT